>NW_010173766.1:19339-51874 GCF_000695765.1 Mesitornis unicolor | reverse complement strand
TATAAGTATAAATATATTAATAAATATATTTATGCCAATATAGAAAAAATATAGATTATATGTATTTAAACATGTGGACTTTGGAGGGAGCTATGTTTCCCTAATTTTTAATGACTAACGGCAAAGTCTGTCTTAACTGAAGGCTTCAGAGGAAATCGGCTGTATCTACCGTCTACAGTTCGGCATCTAGTTTTGGCACTGGCCATTGGTGGACATGAGCTTGTTTGCAGAGTTTAGAGTACTGTTGTCCTGGCTGTGCCTTCCAGAGCCTGTCTTTCCATCTGGCCCAGCTGTCACGCTGGCTGCTGTGGGCCATGCTAGGGCCATGCTCCACTGCTGGTTCTCCAATGTGCTGTGCCCTTAGTAGCCGTGGTTGGCCGGTCCACGCTTTGTTTGCAGTCCTTCATCTTTCTCAGCTTTAGGTTTGTTCAGTTTTGGCCAGAAAGGTACCTGGGTTTGTCACAGGAATTGTCACAAATGCTACTTTATCTGGGACGAGTTGGTAGCTTAACGCTATGTCCCTACAGCTGAAGAGTTGCTTGGTGGGCCCAGCTGTCAAGCAGCCTACATCTGAACCATGTTTCTCCTTTATGTATGTTTGGATTGGTTCTTTATGTTCTGTGTCATGTACTGCCCGCCAGTTGGTGTCTTGAATGTTGTGCTTTTTCAACTAGTTATTTACTTTTCCCATAAAATAAGTATACACATGTAAGCAACAGTGTTTTCAGTTGAGGATGTCTATATTTAAGTGGTACGTTTGGACAGTAACACCAGTGTCTTTTATAGAAGTTTTAGTCTTCGATTGCATTGAAGACATTCTGTTTACTAGTCAGGTACATAACATTTACCAGTTAAGCTTGTTACGGCAGTTGCACAGCTTCCTTTTCAGGCCTCCATAGCGCTGCTTGACCTGTTGCCAGGTTCCCCTGCCACCTCTCCTGTCCCCTCTGCCCATGAGGCATCAACATTTGGGATGCTCGTAGAAGTCCTGTCTCGGCAAAGGGACAGGGACTGTACTTCAATCTATTTAGTACACGTGTGAGATGTTGCCAGTTCCTGTTCAGCTGCAGTTGGAGTAATCTCACTCTTACTCCCTTTTGCCTCTGTCATGTTATTATTTGTCCTGTGCCAGGTGTTGTTTGGACCACTAGTTATAGTATTGCTATTCACAAGTGTTTCAGAGTTCATGATTCTTTTAGCATATCATTCAATGTTTCAAATCATACATTGCGTTTTATTTCTGAAATTACTGAGAAACAACCTTGCAGAATTCCATTGTACCTGTCATAGCTGGTGGACTGTAACTGTATGAGGCTGTGTGTTCATTGGGGCTATTTCTTAAGTGTCCCAAGCTCCCTTAAGTTCTTCAGTGTCGTAATAGATTTGCCTGCTTAATACTCCAAGATCTGTATTCCCATATCTGACACTGGTGATTCCTAAATCTGATATTGGTGATTTCTAGAACTGTAAAGTTTGTTTTCTAGAACTGTAAAGTTGAGATAATGTCTTTTTTTTTTCTGGAAAGCAGTAATAACAGAGAGAATGTAAGTATTTATAGATCACTGATCACAATCAAATGAAATCATGAGAGTTGGCTGAGTATTTTGGCATGAAATACTGTTTCATAATGTTAGTTAATTACCTCAAATAAACATCAGAAAAGTTAACGACTAGAAATCAGTTTAAGGAGGACAATTTTGTACTTCTCAGTGGAAACACTCCATGGTGAATTCTCTCGTTGCACAGGCAAAAGGAATTTCTGCTCCAAAAACACACAGAGAGAATAATGGCATCCTTTGTACTGTGAGAGGCAATTTTCTTTATTCTGCTATAAATCTGCCCTGCCATCAAAAGAGAAGATCTGGCATCCTCTTTGTTCTGAGCTGGGTCTTCTTGTCCTCTGGCTCATGTTGGTATTAGCTTTTGGAAGCCCTCACAATGACCTGGATCATTGAACTGGTGCAGTTAAAAGAAAAATGGATCAGAAAAAGCCGAAGATACTGGTGGCAACCAGTGACTCACCTGGACGTTTAAACTAACCTCAGTCATCTAAAGGTGTGTGTCCAGTTAAACCACTGATCTGTGCTTTCTCTGTAGTCAGAGGTGAGGAGGAGGCTCCTTCAAAGGGGAGCCATTCCTTCAGATGTTCAACAGTGCAGATGACTAACTTGGATGACTATCTTGACATCTAGCTTTTTTAGGCAGGAACACTTAGATGATGATGCCATGATGATTAGCCATGTTGTCTCACCATTTCAGTCCTGATCTTTGCATAGTTTTAGTACTTTACTTCCTTAAGGAATTGTAATTTTGACTTTATGAATCTATAACTCATTCAACAGATCAGCAAGAGACAGATAAAGGAAATTTGTTAACAGCCTATAAGAGAAATGGTTCAGAGGAGAAGACAAGTTCTGCATATTGAGCTGTCATTCTCCTCCAGAGACAATTTTGGAAAAACAATGCTGTTTTCATGCACTGAATACAACTGTATCCTAGGTGAAATAATTAAAATTAATATTTTGATTAGTGACTACCTAGATATCAGTACTAGGTACTTACAGATCAGAGAAAACATAATCAATTAATGTGGAATATGCATTCTGCTGTTTCAGTCCACAAATATGCAGTCAGAATGATTTATGAACTGGAAAAAAAAAGATTAATAATTCATGCATAGCAGCTATTCATGGATTCCTGCTCTGGAATCTTTGAGCTGGCCATCATTTGTCAATGTTGCATATATTATTCAGTGTAGAGGAAGTTATTATTTTATTGTTCAATAATAGTGTATTTTGCCAAGAATTTTTAAAATGTAGTAGCATGTCTAAAGAAAGTTGGCATAGAAAAATATGAGGAAAATGCAGGTAGCCAGAAAACAATTATTTTTTTTTATTTGAAATCCTACCTGATGTGTTGTTAGAGTTTTACTATCTCTTACAATTATACTTTAAAATACTGTGATTCCATCTTAATGGCTTTTGATTATAAGTTATTAGTGCATTTTGTACCTATCATTATTGATAAGTCCTTAAGAACAATTTAGATGGTTGCAGTTTGCAACTGGTTTTGTGGAATAATAAATTTTAATTTATCAGTAAAGAGACAACATATAGCAGGCAGAATAAGCAGTTCCGGTTTTGGTATTTGCACTCAAAACTTTAAAGGCTTAGCACAGTGTTAGGATATTAATGAGAGCCCAAGCACAGTGTGCTTACTACATGTTTATCTGCAAATCCAGGTGATTCATTGGTTAATTTTAATGTTATTTTATTTCCTATTCTTTTAAATTGCCTTAAGAAATAGGCAATAGAAGAGATCCAAATTAGAGCTTTTCCTAAAATAGGACTTGGGCTAACCATAGGTACCTGAGTCTAAATCCCCAGAAAACCTGTGGCATTGACCACTTTTATTGAAAGTTTCTAATCCAGTGGGCATTTTCTCTGTCTGGCTAATCATTCCCTGGGTTCCTACACTGATTTTATTCTATCTTCAAATGTTCCCTTTCTTAACAGCCATATACATACCTGATGCGAATCACAGCCTGAAGACGCGTGTCTCTTATTACTTTTTACGTAATGAGCCTACATGGAGTGGCTGTGCTCGTAACTTGGACCTCTCTGTAAGTGTTATAATTAGATGGGATGAATCTTGGTTTAAGTATTGCTTCACCTAAATCCTCTGAAGAGTCTCCTGCATGTGTTCAGAGTATGAGTGTCTCATGTATCTGTACAAGAGCAGACCTGTGGCAAAATACGGTATGGTCTCAGCTGTTGTTTCTTTTTGAGATACAGCCAGAGGATGTGGAGTGCCTCCTTTTTTTATGTAGAGCAGTCACCCAAGAACTGGAAGACCTGACTTTCAGCTCAGTGGAGTTGAGTTTTTTCTGCCTCTCGGAGTTGGTCCCTACATGCTGTGGTGTAAGCTAAATTTTGGGAGTGGTGTGGGGTGACTCCCAGTTTTAAAGACATGTCATTGTGTCAAAAATAATTCTTTAAAAAGAACATGTGAAGCCCTGTTCTGTCTTCTCAAACAATGAGCGTATGCATTCCCTGTATGGGAATATGTAGCGCTCCAACTTGGTAATGCAAGTGGATTTTTAGGTAATACGGTGAAGTTCCCATAGCAAATTTCACACTTAAACAGGATGGAGTATGAAGTGCGAGAAATCTTGACTGTTCAGCAAGTGAGTTCTGTCTTGAGAGTAGGTTCAGCTCTGTAACCTGAATTATAGAGATGGCAGGGCGACTGACTTTTGAACATTTCATCCTGGTTTTATTTCTTACCTCCTCCTTACTACAATCACAATCTAATTTAATAGAAATAGCTCTTGCTCTCAGACAGGAGTCAAGAAATCAATCATTAATTCATACTTCATGACAGACTTTCAGAATAGTACAAACCCTGTATTACACAGAAACAAACAGTAAACCTGTATTAAGTTGCCATCATCTTTACAGGCTTGCCAGGAAAGCAGGCAAGTGCTCCTGAGCACTTCTGATGCCAGTCAAATGCTCTTCACTCTCAGTGTCTATAGAATCAAATTTGTGCACAGAGTGAATTACGAGTGTGCTCAACAAGAAAGCACCAGATGGAAAGTAACACTGAGAGAGCTGGATCACCCATTTTCTGTGTCGCTCTTCGGTGTGGTGGAGCTGCTTCACCTGCTACAGCACAAATGGAAGTTGTAGCCTAATGAAGGCACTTAGACATCTAAATTTAGGCATTTAGATCAAATGTCTAAATGTCATCAGTTGTATAATGTAGATCCTATGAAGTCATGTGAATGATTCATCTCTATGACCTCATTCATATTTAATTGTTGGGGGAATAACAGATAATGTGCTAATTACTGGTGGAGGCTGATATACACCGTGGCAAAGATCTGCATGTCTGATTAGCAGACACTGATACTGTGAGTATGTTAACTGATGGGACTGCTTTTCAGTCAAATACTGCAAATAATACAGCCAATAGTAGTAGTAGTAGTAGTTTCCTTATTGGAAAAGATTTCAGTACATTGCTGCTTTTGAGTGTAGTGAGACTGAACACTCCCCTGTGATCCCTTTGGGCCCTGTGCCAGCCCTGCCTACAGCAAATATGGACTTACTGGATGTTTTCATGCCACCTCCTATACTTCTTCTCCCACTGCATCAGGTGAATGTTACCTCTCTCCAAAATACACTGGCTTTTGTTAATTCTCTCCTGTCCAATTATCCAAGTGTCCATTAGAAAGTAAAGCTGTTGCTTTTCCTTCATCTCTGCTTACCATGATCAGTCTTATATACTGCTTCTTAAAACTAAATCCTAACTAAATAATTTTGGTCCATTTCTGTACCCCATATTAAATTTCCCTGCTGCTTCATGTGGAAGAAATGTATGTTAGGAGTGCAGGCAGAGCAGTGTCATCCAGTTGTGTGTTTGAAGGTGCATGTTCACAGCAAAGTCAAGGTCTCTATGAATGAGAAGAGAAACAGATGAGTTTTCCAGTCACTGAAAGTGTCAGAGAGGAAAGGACCTCCCCATGACACAGTGTTGCTGCAGTGTTTCTGTGTATAAATGAGTTACGAGAATTACTGTCTGTTTTACTGTGACTTAAGACTGAAGCAATGAGCAACTCTTGGTCCTAAAGAGCTGAGACAGTAAATGAGGAAGAAACAGGGTGGGATGGGCCTTTATAGGCTATTTACTTTTGTTAGTTACTTCTGAAAGATACATATAGTTGGAAGTGGAGGGATTATTTATGTGACCACTGTGTTCCAGTGCGTCTTGTAAATGAACTGGGATGACATTTTAGGATCTTTTTCAGGCATTGAAATGTAGTTCTGCCAACATGAAAATGCCAAAGGGCTTTTTTCCCCAAGGTGCCTTTGTGTGCTTTACTTGTAACTGAAAATAGGCCTTCTTATCCCACTGCATCTGCTCTTTCTGTTACTGTAAAATTGGCCAACCTATAGCTTTTCAGCCAGAGGCAGCTCATGGGATGGTTCAGATGTCTCTCCAGTGCTGTGTCTGTCATGGCTGACACCAAAACTGCTGCAAGGGGAAACAAGCCAGCAGGGCTCCACATCATTCTAGAAACATGTACATCCAGCTTGGCACATCTAAAATGTAAATCTTCTACCTAGAAAACACTTTTCACCTGTCCACTGAGCTGTGTGTCTTGTAGCTTTCAGTTTTTCGTGTAGGTCCAGAAAGGTTTACTAACTCTCTATTGATGCTTTGACAATTACCCATGAATTATGTAAAAAGAACATTTAGTAGATATCAAAGCACTTGGTTCAATAGCTCTTCAGACCATTTGGGCAGAACAGAGATGGTACAATGCTAATGTAAAGCTATAAAGATAACAAATAGCCATAGAAATGGTAGTGCTTTTACCTCTTTCTTCTTATAACTGTAATAGAAGGAATAGTCATAGGAAACTAAAAGTCATCAAACTGAAAATTATGATTAAAAATCACCACCTTTGAAACTGATGCACAATAAACTGGCAGAACTAAGTGACACAGATACCACTGCGGGAAAAAATAATGAGGGATAAATAATGACTAGTAATGCTGTCTGATATTTTTGTTTGTCAGACTGAAGATTCAGAGGATGGAATTGTTGAAGAAATCTGGCATTGTTTGGCTAATAATGGTCTTGGATTGGAAAATAATTCTTGGGATTGCATCAGTAAACAGTTGTCCATTTAGGGGTTTTTAAAGGCTTTATCTACTGCTCATCATAATACAGAATGTGAAATCAGGCAAGTTGGACCACAGTCCCATCACATATGGTTATCATTTTTAGGATGACAGAGCACAGGACTGGTCTGGAGAAATAAACTCCAGAAACGTACAGAAGCAGACACATCCTGCATGGCATGGCAGGATGCCCTGAGTTAGGGAATCTGTCCCGAGGAACTGCAGGTGAAGCATTATGTCCTCTCTCTCTGTCAGAGGAGCATTTTGGGGGACAGTGAACAGCAGATACCGGATGAATTGTTTCAGTGGTTTTCTAATACCCATAGAGGCGCCAAGAATTCTGTTCCCTGAAGAAAGGACATTAAATACAACTGAGCTATGGAGTTCACTGTCTGTATCTGGCTGATGAGAGAGGTTGGCAATCTCCTAAAACATTTGATACACCTTGTTTCCAAGGCTGAGAGAGTTGGGGCTGTTCAGCCTGGAGAAGAGAAGGCTCTGGGGGGACCTTATTTCAGTCTTCCAGTTCCTGAAGGGGGCCTGCAGGAAAGCTGGGGAGGGACTTTTTTCAAGGGCAAGTAGTGATATGACAAGATGGTAATGGCTTTAAGTTGGAAGGGGCTAGATTTGGACTAGATATTAGGAAGAAATTCTTTACTGTGAGGGCGGTGAGGCACTGGCACAGGTTGCCCAGGGAAGTTGTGGATGCCCCCTCCCTGGAAGTGTTCAAGGCCAGGTTGGACAGGGCTTTGGGCAACCTGGTCTGGTGGGAGGTGTCCCTGTGCATGGCAAGGGGGTCGGACTGGATGATCTTTAAGGTTCCTTCCAACCTAAACCATTCTATGATTCTATGAATTGTGTAGTTTCTGGAGTTTGATTTATTATATTTAAGAGTAAGGTGGAATATGCAGATTTTCCAAGCCCTTTGCTATAGGTAGTAAGACGTCATTAAAATGTTTGGGGGGGACTGCACTATCTGCACAGTCCATAAGTGTTGTTTTCAGTTCTGCCATAGAAATGTGTCCTATGCAATGCTGGCAGTGTGGGTTTTTTTCCTCGTCAGATACTTAAATGACTTCAGCAATTGTAGACATCTAAATCCTATTCTTTCTAGAAGGATTGTCACAGGAGTGTCATGGTTTAAGATTCAGTTCCCAGAAGGGGCAGACTCTGGCTTAAATTTGCAGCTCCAGAAACAGATTTGTAATGCTTGTTTGATGAAAAGGATTTAGCAAACCCAATCACTGTAGTCTACAGAGGAAAGTGCAGCTAGGTGGTCTTCCCACTTCATTACAGTGAACTAAAAATTCATAATGAAATTTCTCAAATATGGACAAGGGAACAAAAGATGTAAGCTGTTTAAATAGAACAAATTACTTGTGGGGGGGAAACTTCCAGCGTTAGCTACACATTGGAAACCCCTTGTGGCACACCTCCAAATGCTACAGTCTCCATTTGCACCAGCAGCTGGTATGATGACCTTCAGAGGACCTTTCCAGATCCATCTTGTTTGGGTAGTGAAGGAAGGTGACACCTTGATTTCTCTTCTGCTCCACCAATCTTTGGTGCTTCTTTCCATAATCAGAATGTCTTCTTAGAATTCTCTGCGAGTGACTATCTTTTCTGTTAATCAAAATGAAATTTTAGCTATTGCTTACTAATAGAAAAGTTTGGAAAGGTTTGGGTTTGTTTTCATTTACAAATACGAATACAATGTAGCTCTGTATTAGGTTTTCTTTCTTCCTCTACCTCCTTCCCAGACTGCATGTCTTTCAGTTTGAGATTATTTTTTTTTCTTAAGGACACACAGTGCACCTGTCAGGACATACATATATGTGTGTATATGTAAATAAAATATTTCCAGCATACCGTATTGAAAAAAACCATGATTGCTCCAAGAAGTGATTTGAGTTGACCTAACTTCTTAGGTGCACCATCACATGTATTGCTGCTTTCCCCAGCATTGGCTACAACAATATTTACAGAGTGGAATGAACTGTTAAAGCCCTCCAGAAATTCTCCAAGCCCCCTTGGAATGCGGTGATGGTTACTGCTTGACAACTCAAGGACTGTGTCTGAGCCAACCAGCACTGAAAATGTTACAACACGCCAATGGCCAGTGGCACACACGCACACACTGACATTCTATTCATCATTGTCCAGATATTTTGAATACTAACTTTGACATTCAGATATGGGAATATAAATACTTGGGTATGTCCAACTCTGAATAAAAGATTAATGTCAATATGGCAAAGCAGCAGTGGCTTGCCTTAAAGATCTCTGTGCAAAGTGTACCTTATAAAGTGAAATAAGTGTGGTCTCCTTGGAAATCCTAGTTCCTTTTAACAGATTAGGAAGAAAATGTCTTCTAGAAGCATCTCTTAAGGTAAAAACCTTAATTTGAATTTGAAGGAGATTCTTGCAGTAGTGTACAAGCAGAAAAAATTAGATTCAAGCCTATATTTATGCAAGTTTTTGTTTCTGGCAGTCAGTTTGTATTTTTCAGAAAAAGGTAAGTACTCAGCACTGTTCAAATATTTAAACTAGGACTTGTGACATTTGAGGATGTTCCTGGTGGGGAAGCTCAGGAAAAATTAAAAGCTAGTAGCTTTAATTTTAAGGTTTTGTGAATTTACTTTAACTTTTTTGAATATTCCTCTTTCAAAAAAGCCCTGTGGTATTAATCATCTGAATGCTGTTTGGGGCAATAGCATCTTCTGACTGCCACCATATAAATCTACCCTTATGTTATAATGACAACTACTCCTTGCTGTCAGTGATTTGAATTACAGAGGTATATCCTTCATGGACATGGTTTCTGTTGAACATGCTATGTAATTGTGGACAAAGCTTTTAAAATCCTTTCCATTTCCATAAGACATGCTTGGTTTTATTTTTTAATTAAAATAGGAAAGACTTGAGAGAAGTTTAAATAAAATGGGAAAAAACCCCACTTAAATGGGTTCTGAACACCATGCAATAGTCAGTATCTTTGCCAGCACGATCAGTGGCAGCCCTGTTGCATGTTGTGACAAAACCAGGACCTTTCCTCAGTGTGACTCACAGCCTCATATTAGTGTGCTGAAAGTAATGCATCACAATTTTATTACTTCAAATAACATAATTTCTAGAGATAAATTTTTAAAAATCTCACTAGAAATCTAATCTGCCCTTGTTTCTAGGTGCACAACATGGTTCTGTGCAGTAGTACCCCACAGGAGAGTTCAGTGTAATTTTGGCACAGCTTTCATAATTTTTAAGTATTTGTGGTTTCATTGATCCTGACAAACCAAAGAAAGGCAAGTAAAATTTTAAAAAACCCTACTTTCAGATGCTGATGCATGTTAAATTTGCCATTAGATTGTCTATGCTGTTAAATATTTCAAATTTTGTGGTTTTTTTAATTAGTCTTGTCTTTTTGTTTTCTAGTGAGAGATCAAACTCTTATAAAATGTGATAAACAGTTGCCTAAAACTACAGAAAACCTTCAGTGCATAGAGGTGGCATTCATCTTTTATTGATGTTTAACCCTGTCAGATCATTTTTGTGTCTGACTTCCCAATATGTCAAATGGAAATACTTCTCTTTTTCTAAAGTGCTTTCATTTTGCTGATGGAAAGCACTGTATGAAAGCTTGATATTAGTATCATTATGTACTCATGTGTCATGGAAAGTACTGCCAGGTTTGATTATTACTGAGTAATACTCTGCTTCACTCAGAGGACACTATAGTCATGATTTTATTTATAAATATTTCTATAGCAGATAATATCAGCCTCCTTTCATTAAGAACTTTTTTATTTAATTAGACTAAGGCAAAATATATTGAATTCTCTGTCACTAATTACTGTAAGCTTAAAATACATTAATCATACTGTTCATGAGCAAAAGTTGGTATTTGTTAATGGTTGTGTGCATTTATGGTAGTGCAGGCTACTTACTGGGCATCACCTGAGTACTTTGTTTTTCTGCAGGTGAATATTGAGAAACCTTATGTCATTTCTTCAGTGGTACATTGTGTCAGCTTAACAATGTTTTCGTTACACTTAGTCTTTAGATTAATTTGCAGACTTCGGTTCATTCACCCATCTTTCATAGGTTGGGGCTAAGCCACATTTCTTCATCTGAGTTATCCTGATGCTTTTGGGGTATTTGATACCTGAATTCTGTAAATCACTCCACCTACTTTACAAGGACAGAAAGTTCAGAGATTTGATGTGTGTAGTTTTCATGCGTGAAACTGTAGTTTAAATGTGTTTCACAAATTTCTTAGGCATTTGCTAGTTTTCAGCAACAGGTAATTTTTTTAAAAAAATGTCAGGTTCATATTGCTTGTTTTATTTCTACTTTTACCTCATGTACATAAATGGAACTGATTTAATAATACCAAAATCTACGGTAACAAACCTATCAATGAAAGTTCTTGAATAAGCACCAAATAAAGTCACTTTGTTTATTGCCAATAGTAAACACTCAGGGCATGAGTGACTGCTTTTTTTAGTTCACCTTTTTGTTAAAGCAGATGAAGGTTATTTTGATCTCTAGCATTTGCTGGCTGATCACTGTGTTCCATGTCAGTGAGAGGCTTGAATAATCTCTTTGAAGGCAGTATTGAGGCAGAGAATTAGCATTCTCTCCGGCTGGACTCCAGTGCACACAGGTTGGTTTCTCATTTGTCGTGGCAGTGTTTTCATTAGGTCAGCTGAAAAACTGCCCTTCTCTCCTTCAGAATGCAAAATGAGCAGGGAATAGAATAGAGGGAAATGAAATTATAGAAATAAATGTTAGATAATGTGTATCAATTAACCATTAACATTTAATCTTATACAAATGTGCATACATGAAACTATTTTGGAAACACTGAACTTTCTTATGTTTAAATGAGGACAGTGTGTGGCTCACCAGTTTGAAGAAAGTGTGCTCTCACTGGACCCAATTTAAGCGTTACTTCTAAACATGGGGACTCAAAATGCAAGTGGCTGAGTTCAGAGATTTTGCAAACGTGATTTTGAAAATGTACCTACCAATGGAGATTCTTCTTGTTATTTTGTAAATTGTATGCTGTAGCTAATTTTTTTCTTGCATCTTTCAAGCCTGGACTTCTTACCTTTGAGATTTGTATTAGTTTATAAAAGTTTCTTTGGTTATAAAAGAGTGTCTTAAAAGATGTTTCTCACTGAAACAGTAGAACTGCTGGTCTCAAATACTGTATCAGTATCTCTAAATGCTTTGAGAGTCGAGATGTGTATTATGTAAGATGCCTACGCTTTCAACAGTTACTGCTCTTCAACTCTTTAAAAGCGCAGGAAAGTACAGTGTGTATGTGCGCGCGCATATATATGTGTGTGTGTGTGTACATATACACACACATGCATGTATTTATCTTGTTGGAAATGCATCTTCTAACCTAGCTTCTTGAAGCCAAAGGGGAAAACTCATACATAGTTAATTAAAATTCACTTTGTATGGTAGGCAAAACCACAAATGTTTTTCTTTTGGATTTACAGCTTACCCTCTTGTTGTGAACTGTAGAAAATAAGGATGAGTTCTCTATATGCAGTGAAATTAGACAACAAACTAGATGAGGAACTGAGAAGATTTACTACCCTTCTTGATTCTCTCCATCCTTCTAAAGTCACTAGAGACGTGGTCAGATTTGGGAACAGGAAGGTTTGACAGAAATTTTGATGGCATCATACAGAGAAGTAAATAATAAAGCTGTAGTATTTCCTGGCACAACAGTGGTTTAAATTTCCATTGCAAAATACTAATGATGCTCATGTTTGTTTTTTTAAATTAAAAAAGACTGAAATATGGAGGAGGTTTTATCCCTCTAAATATGAAACTGGTGTTATCCTTATTTAGCCAATCTACACTTAAAAAGTTAGTTAGAATATGCAGATTCATTAATTTTATTGAAGTGTTTTAGTTTGAAAATAAATACTGTATATGCAGAAAAAGTACACTCAAGCGTAGTAAGAATGACATATGACTAAGGAAGATCAGATAAAATAAGAAATTTATAGTGTGTTTACATTTATTTGGAAAGACTTATCTTAAAATTAATTTGTCTTGCTATCAAATTGTTACTTCCTGTGCTTCCTGAGTTGTTCTTTTCAGTAAAACAATTACTTGCTAGAAATCCAATAAAGTAATATTTTTTCATTGGTGTTAAAAAAAAATCATCTTAGTCTAGCCTATGCCTTGGACCTGTTCAAACAAAACCAGATCTCTTCCACATGCTGAATTTTAATAGCATAAATAGTGCAGACTTCTAAATTACATAAATAGTGCAGGCAGTTGTCAGCCTTGGAAATAACTCTTATATGCAGCTGGTGGATATGAAGAAGTTGTTTATTTTGGGTGATACAATTCCCATAATGGAGAAAAAATTACTGTTTTGCTGTCCTATTTTTATGTTGCTGATCAATTCTCTTTGCACAGTAAAAATATGGTTCATTTTCAGATTTACTATAGGTTTTGATCAGTCTCTTCAAGACCAAGGGGAAAATTTATCTGACATTCATTCTTGGGAGTCAGCTACATGGTTCAGTATTTCTGCCTTTTATTTAGGTGGTTTTTGGTTTGGGATCATAACAAAACAGATGCCCCCAAAGTGTAAGATTCAGTGTTTGAGCCTTTAAGTACACCCAGCTGCATAACACTTGGCCTTTGCCCCCAGCTAGTTCTGCCCCAGCTGTGACAGCAGCACTGGAAATGGGGACCAAGAGCTGCCATGGAAAACTTCACAAGACCCTGTGGTGGGTGAGAAGGCCTGGACACAGCCTTCTTGTGTCCTGCTGGCCTGCTTTTGGCCTCCCAAAGAGCTTAAGGGAATGCTCCAGCTACGGTTCACTGGATTTTCTTTTAGCATATGTACTTGGCATTGGTGAGGCTTCACCTCAAATCTGTGTTCAGTTTTGGGCCCCTTGCTACAAAAAGAACAGTGAGATGTTGTAGCGTGTCCAGAGAAGGGCAACAAAGCTGGTGAAGAGCCTAGAGCACAAGTCCTGTGAGGAACAGCTGAGAGAACTGAGGTTTAGCTTGGAGAAGAGGAGGCTGAGGGGAGAGCTTATCACCCTCTAGAACTACCTGAAAGGAGGTTGTAGCAAGGTGGGGGTCAGTCTCTTCTCTCAACTAACAGTTGATAGGACAAGAGGAGATGGACTTAAGTTTCACCAGGGGAAGTTTAGATTGGATATTAGGAAAAAAACTTTTCACTGAGAGGGTTATCAAGCACTGAAACAGGCTGCCCAGGGAAGTGGTGGAGTCCCTGTCCCTGGAGGTATTTAAAAGACGGGTAGATTTTGTGCTTAGAGGCATGGTTTAGTGGTGGACTTGGCAGTGCTAGATTAACAGTTGGACTCAATGATCTTAAAGGTCTTTTCCAACCTAAATAATTCTATGATTCTTTCCTTCCTAGTAAAAGAAACAACACTGACAGAGATAATCCACTTTTATTTAAAAAAGACTGCCTTATACCTTTTACAATCTGCTGTTCTGATGTTGCTCTTGAGTGAAACTCCAGCATGCTCTGCTGTCCATGATAAGGCTGTATGTGTGCTCAGGTCTGAATATTTGTTTGCCTCATCTATGTTGTCTCAGGAAGTAATCTGTCCCCTGTGTACAAGATTCATAATTTTACAATAATAAAATATTCTGATTAGATGTTTTAAATGTGCTGCTTATAAGATAGCAAAGGATTTGCATTTAATAACAACATATTCTCGAGCCTGCTGGCTTCCCCAAGTCATTCCTCAGGTGAGAAGCGCCAGCTCTGGCCATGGGGGAAGCGTGCTCCAGGGCCTGTGGTCAGCGATCTGTTTGGACTTGCTATCTGCTAAGTAAAACCTGGTATTTCTGGCATTGGTTGAATGCCATTCAGTTCTTTATGATCGAAAAAATTACTGCACCAGCATATAGAAAGGAAAAACTACTAAAGACTTTTTGCTATTTAGAAAAAGAACATTGCTGATTATTGTGTCTTTTCATCATGAACTACAATTTACACTTTGCTGAGGACTCCAGAGGACAGGTTATTGTAAAGAGCTTTTGGACCATATTAAAATGGAAGAGGCTCTTTAATTTAATTTTTTTTAGCCAACTAAGTCACTGGGCTTTGTGCTTACAGGTGGTGTCAAGCAGTATGTTTGGCTGCAAGTCATGTTCCAGACTGAGGCTTTTGGGAATGCTAAGGCCAGTAAACAATCAAATACTCTGGCCACAGAGAGAAGATTGAAACAGGACTGAAAAGAAGGCCTGAGACATGAATTCCCAAAGAGCTTTAAGAATGCTTCAGCTAAGGTTCACTGGATTTTCTTTTGGCAGGCAATAACCAAATATCACTTTTAAAGCCTCCTATGAAAAGAAAAAAATACATTAGAAAACTGGAAATGGCTTTGATTTTATCCAGTTGTGTGTGTGTATGTGTTTTTATGTTTAGCATGCTTAGTAATGACTGCTCATCACAGAGTTTGCAGGGCATTTTCTTTTGAAAACATAGCCTTCAGTGTGTTATGTGAACTCTAGAAATACCATGTGAATGCTGTATAAAATTCAGATACTGCAGCACTACAGTCACATGTATAATTTGACTGCTTTTTTTTTTCTCTTCTCATTTTTCTTCTCATATTTCTCTTTTCATTTTGGTTTGACATGTTAAAGCCTTGTGAGATAGCATGGTTGTCATTTATATTTTCAGGCTGCATGGTCCAAATATTTCTTGCTTATTTTGAATCTTTCAGTGTGCATGTGTTGGCCTTATTCAAGGACCTGACATTCAGTTGCTTCTCGAGGAATAGGGTGGTTTACAGAAATGCATAACCAGAATGTTCATGTGCTTTTCCTTTGCTTGCTCACACTTCTGGCCTCTTTTCTTTGGTACAGTCGGGAAAAAGAATGAAATGCCAAATACAGGCCAAACTATGTGGAAAATATAGCCTGTCATACAGTGAGAGAGAAATTGTCAGTGTAAAGGAATAGCTAGAATAAATGGTATTCTGAAAACCATTACATGTATGGTATTTTAAATGACCTTTTATTTTTTCCTAAAATGCATTAGAAATTACCAAAAGAAAGGAGGACTAAAACATAAATTATAAATAATGCTAAATAATAAAAGCTTTACAGCAGTGTCATATGAGAAGGTAGAAAATTGGAAGCAGTTGCAGTCCTGAAAGGTTTGACTTGATACAAATAACCTTGCTCACTAAGAGAGATTCTTCTGTTTGAAGCATGGCATCATTTACGTGTTTTTCCTACTGTTTGATATGGTTTTACTTTTTTGTTTTTAAACAGCATCAGAAATATTTTAATGTAATTCATGTAATGCAACTGGTGTACCTTAGGGCATAGCTGGTCACTGTGTGACAAAATTGTCATCGCAAGAGTTGGCTGGTGAGGAGGGCAGAAGGCTGCTAATGCAGAGATGGCGCTGTTCCCATCTGCACTGCAGCTTCGATGTGTAACCTCAGGCACTATGTTTTAGTTTAGTCCTTTATATTTCAGTTCCTATACATAAACATATAACTTCCTATGTATATAAATAAGGATAATAATGGTTTAGGACATATAATGGAAGAGGTATGTGCTGATTATTCATTACTGAAGGCAAAGTTAATATTTAAAACAACGATCATATCGTACGTTGTATAGTTAAATTCTGTGTATACTGACTAGATGTTCATTAGGATGAGGTGCAATTTTGTGAGCAACGGAATTAAGCTGAGCACTGGGGGACCAAGGTATGTAGAGAAAGTGGTGCTTGTGTCAGAGATGGAGTAGTTGTAAAAGCAGTCGTTTTATGCTGCCTATCTTTCTTTTCTGCTACTTTATTTTTGTTCAATACAATACAAAATTATTCACATACAGATCAACATTTTATTTGTCCTTAAAGCTTGCACTTTGTAGAATGGATTAAAAAAACACAGATTTTTTTTTTAAAGGGTCTACTGGTATCAATATGCTGTTATTACTCCCTGCAGTGGAAGCCAAAATGACTTATATCTAGAATCATAGAATCATTTGGTTGGAAAGGACCTTTAAGATCATCGAGTCCAACCATAACCTGTCCATTACTAAACTACGTCTCTGAGCACCTCATCTACCTGTCTTTTAAATACCTCCCGGGATGGTGACTTGACCACTTCCATGGGCAGC
Source organism: Mesitornis unicolor (assembly GCF_000695765.1). Taxonomy (NCBI): domain Eukaryota; kingdom Metazoa; phylum Chordata; class Aves; order Mesitornithiformes; family Mesitornithidae; genus Mesitornis; species Mesitornis unicolor. Next base: position 35,024 of record NW_010173766.1, on the reverse strand, counting down.
CTGTTCCAATGTCTGATAACCCTGTCAGTGAAGAAATTTTTCTTAATATCCAATCTAAACCTCCCCTGGTGCAACTTGAGGCCATTTCCTCTTGTCCTATCACTTGTTACTAGGGAGAAGAGACCAACACCTCACTACACACTCCTTTCAGGGAGTTATAGAGGGCAATAAGGTCTGCCCTCAGCCTCTTTTTCTCCAGGCTGAACAACCCCGGTTCCCTCAGCCGCTCCTCGTAAGAGTTGTGCTCCAGACCCCTCACCAGCTTTGTTGCACTTCTCTGGACATACTCCAGTGCCTTGAAGTCCTTCTTGTAGTGAGGGGCCCAAAACTGAACACAAGAGATAAATTTTTCATAAATGCAGTTGATAACATAGGAGATGAAAAAAAAAAAGTAAATCTGTAAGTAGGTAGAAGATAGATCTGTTTCAAAAGTCCACCTAGAAGATATAACATAAAGCAGGCATTTTCAACTGCGTTATGTACCTGTGGTAATGTGAAATAGCTCAGCAGTGTCCTTTCAAAAAGACCGTTTATACACTGCCAAGTTCAACAAGATATAAATATTTTCCGTGAGTCAGAATGCTGACAACTCTGTCAGAAACATGTATCCTAAAAATGACGGTGAGTGTATTAGGCACAATACACTAGAAGTATATATATTCCTGTGTAAATAAATGTTTGTTACCATATGCAGTGGTCTACAGTAATATTTATGTCTGGAATGAAATCACATAACCAGTTTTAACCTGGAGTCACACTGCAGCTTGTGCTGGCCATGGTGAAGATAAGAAGCACCAGCTATGATTCCCATCGTGACTTCACAGTCTTGGCAGATGGGCTTTAATGCTGAGCAGGCCTGGAAACAAAGTATTTTTCATAAAATTGAGCAAACAAAACATTTTCCCATGTTTCTTTCAGAATCCAGAAATTCAGTTAGCAGTGGCTACTCGCTCTTCAGTGCTGATGATGCTCAGAGTATCTTGTATGCCTTACAAAGTACAATATAAGCTTAGTGCTCCCTTTCTGGCCTAAGTAGACTCCACCAGATGTATATGGTTGTGTATAAGTAGTGCAAGTAAAGTACAACAGGGGCATTCTTGGAGGCATCTTGGTTTGAGTGGGAGCACATACATTGCCTGAGCTGTCTACCTCTTACAAGTAGGATGCTGTTCTCTAGACACAGTGACACAAGATACTGGAGCCTTGTAGAAAACTAGATGGCTATAACAGATTTCTTAGAGTTTGCATTAATTAAAAATATTCTACTTTAATAAGGAGTGTAACAAAAATAAAGCTTTCTTCTTGGCAGGTTTCCCTTCAATTAGTCTTTACATAAATTCAGTTTGCCGTCCTTTTTTTCCTTTAAAAAATCCTTTATAACCAAACTGACAGGCAGTATTTTTAGATTATGTTGTCAGAACGTGAAGTATAATATTTACTTTGATGAGCAATTGGAAGTAAATGCATATTAATAAATAACAAGAGTGATGGAGGTCAGATATATTCCCCCCTGCCCCCTCCACTTGGGTATTTTTGGCAGAAATGGCTGATAACTGTCACATCATTGAATAGGATCTCATTACAGGAAACTGTCTTCAGATGAACTCTACATTGTAGATATAAATGAAAAGATGGAAAAAATGACATACGTGAAAACATTGCTTAGCTTTTTAAAGCTATGTAGGCTGCTTCTACCTTAGTAGAAGAAAATAAAAACAAAAATAGTGGAAATTAATTTTCCTCCATTTCAAAATGAAAGTATATACAGAAGCCAATTGCTTAGATTGCTTTTTGCTGTTAAGGAGCATATGAAGGTTAATCCCGGAGCCACAGGCAGCCTGTGGATTCCAGCAGGTCGTACAGGTCACTGTAGGTGAGGAACTGATGGTGTGAAGTGCAATAAGCTGATGGTTCTTTCTTTCTTCCTTGCCTCTCCTAAACTTGCTGATGTGCTTTGAAAAATTAGTAGCATGGTCCAGTGAATTTCATTTTTATGCATGCATTCATCTGTAGTGACAGCAAGGAGCCAGGCATCATTTTCGTCGTGTAATTTCAGAGTATTTCATACCAATGGAGAAAAAGTAAATCACTTGCTTACATTTTCATTCCTGTAGGCTCTGGTGTAGTTGTGCTGAAGTAAAACTGTCACACAGATACCAGAACCAGCCTTGCAATTCAGCCTGTTCGTGCGCATAATATATATTTTGTCAGGGTTAGTTCGGGCAATGGTGTCAAATGTCCTGCTATAAAAAAGCTTGTCGTTGTGGAGGCACAGGATGACTGTAGGAGTGCGGGAGTAGCACTTACTACTCTAGAGAGCAATCAGAATTAGTTCAGACACCAGTTTGGCCCCACTTTGATGTAACAGGGGAGTGGTGGAAGAAGGACCTTAATCCCTCAAGTGTGATTGAGCATCCCTGTGTCTATGTTTAGCATGATTTGGGACTTCTTGTCGTACGTGTCTCCTGGCATCATGGGCCCTTCTTCCTCTCCACATGCTAGAAAGGATTTACAAATGTGGTGATTGCCCCAGGGTCTTTATAAGCCATTCTTACCATGTTGTAAGTTCATTCTTATTAGTTCATTTCCTGCATACTCAGGTTGTTAGTGAATTACTGAGCTTCCAAGTAAATAAAGGTCTTTATGTGAGGGGAGATACTGTGCTGTCAGCATCTGCTGCAAACTGGGCTCTGTGGTTTATGCCAGAGTCTTGGGAGTGCTTCAACTGGGGAGGGTTTGGAAAAGCAGCTGTTGAACAAGAACTAAATGAAACTTGAGTATTTTTTTCTCTCTGTCAGAAATAGACAGTTTCAACTCTTTTCTGTCAAAATTCAGAGATGGATAATGCATTCTTATTTAGAATATTGACAGTTCCTTTTAAGAGTTAATATTGTGCTATGCTGGCTGTATTCTCATTATTATTTATTCCCAGCATTCATGGGTGTTTTTTGCAAGGTAATGTGTGGTCTTTTTTTCAGTGACTTACAGACTGATGGAACAGTCAAAGAAGATGTAGAACAATCATTCCTATAGAAAATACTGAGGGCAAATTAGATTCTCAGTCTCTAGTGACAAGTAAGCATCTGTTTGTTCCTTTGTATTAGGAGATGTTACAAGGTGACAGAAGACATTACAGCTCTGTTAATAAAAATGCTACTGAAAAGTGCTGGTGAGTTTCCTCCTAGATTCTGCTTCCTGCAATTGGCATTCAGTGATGCTACCTAAACCAGTTTATTTCAAACGCTGCACAAACAGAAGCAAAACATAGGGCCAACATACCACAAAATGATATGAAAGTAAGCGAGAATCCATAGAATAAGTAGAAGTTACAGTTACAAGTAATTTTTATTGATTTTAAATTGTCATTGTCTCTTCTTTTATTCAGGAAAGAAATAGCATCTTTTAGCATCTCTCACAAATCTTCAGGGAAAGTCCCATGTTTAGTAACTGAGAAAAATGGCGTAAGAGTTTCCTGTCCTTTATTTGGAAGATACCTAGTAGATTATTTTTCTTTCAAAGTAAATAGTAGCAAAATTAACACAAAAATTTAAAAATCACTGAAAGGAATGTTTTTCCAATATGTATTTCAGGATGAAAAGAGAAAATAAATACTGAAATTTTTCTAACCAAGACTCATCTGCCTTATGGTATAATTCTCTTTTCACTGAGGAAAAGTAGATTTTATTTTTTTTATTTAATTCAATTTCTAAGTTTCTAAATTAAAATTCTTTGAGCTGAAACAATTCTATTTTTGTATATTTAAACTTGGGGATGAGTTAAAATGCAGACATCTCTTGAATGTCCCAGAATTTGCAATTAAAAGATGTAGGACATTATTTAGCATGTAGTGGGGAACTTGGTAACAGTTTCTGTACATTTCTATAAAACACAGGATATTGTATATACAAGTTTTTGAAGGTTCAAATTGGCAGCTAAGCTGGTTGAACACTGCATTTAGAGTATTCAACGAAGGTGCTGCTGCAAAGCCTTATGAAGTTCCTCAGTGTTCATGGATGCTTTCAGATATTTAGCTAGATCTGCTAAGAATGCCGTACCATTCAACTCCCATCTACAGCTATGAACTCTCGAGAGTGATTTTCAGGACAGACTTTGGTATAAGCAGTGTTTGAGGTGAGGAAAAAAAGGAAGATTTTTTGAGAGTAAAGTGACTTTTAAAAAGTCTTCAGGTATTTTCCTTTATCAATTCCAAGTTGGTTATAATGAGCATAAAAAATTCCGATTTGGGACAGAATTAGTTTTGCATTAGAAAACCAAAGAGTAAGATGATAGCTTTAGCATTAGTAGCAATGGCTATCTTTGATGTGCTCAGGGGCCACTTAGCCCCTTAGAAATTGTCAGGCCAAATAGTATTGCATTATAGGAAACTGTTCTAGCAGAGCAGAAAAGGAAATGACCCGTGTAATGAAGACCCCTAATCATTTTCAAGTGGATGAGCAGGCTGGAGGTAACTGTCAGTCAGCTGTGGTATATGAAGACTAATTTGCTTTGACTTATCACTGACACTGCTAGACTAATAAGTGCTGATTTGCTGGTAGGATACACACCTTGACTTTTTAGGAAATCGGCATGTATTTGGCCTGTTTCATTTCCTGATATTCCTTCTGGTTTTCTTTTTCTTAGGACTTGGTAACATACTGAGATTCTCTGCTTTCGTAGCTCTGTTTTAAAGCTTCAGGCAGTTGACTGCCAGCAATACTGGACTTGTCTGCTACTTGAGCTGGTCTAAAGCATCAAACTGAGCTAACTAACTTGATATATCTAACTTTAAATTATCGGTGTCCTATCCAGGTACCAGGCTGTTTAGTGGATTTCTTAATCTGAAAGTAAAACCTGATTTTTAAATGGCTTTGGTATTGAAAGATGAAGCTCCTTTTGGAGTCAAAGCAATAATCATGTTGATTATAGTATTAAACAGAAGATCATAAGTTTAGAATTTCCATCTTAAGGTTGCAGAAACAGCAGAGCCAACTACAACAGGATTCTAACCTTAAAAAGATGAAAATTAATGAAATACTCTTATTTTTCTTGGATGGCATTGCATATACAGAACTGAGCTCCAGATTTTGTGACTTGTCAATTAAAACTGAATGTAGTATTTTAGTCTCTTGCTGTATTTTTGCTGGTTCTCAGCTGTCCTAGAGTCTCACTTATTTGAATAGACTTAGCTGTGGAAGAAAACTATTAAAAGCATTCCCAGTTTGGATATGCCCTACTTTTAGCAATGAAGCAAGTTTCATTTCATTTCTCCTAATTGTTTTCTGCTAAGTGTAGTTTTCTTGCCAATTATGTGATTATGTGAATTTCAGAACTGTTGTTTGCCTGCTAAGGAACGCTGTGGTCTAGTGAAATGAGTTCCTGGTCAGGATTCTCTTAAAACTATACTGGATAATAGTGGAAGTTGGGGATTTATTTCCCTCCCTAATTTTCCAAGCTTTTTTTTTTTCCCAGCAGAAATTGGATTTGAGAAAAACATGGCCTGCTGGGTTTGGTTTATGAGGTTTCCTTAGTAAAAAACCAAACTAAACCAAAGAAATGAAAAAAGAACAAGCCAATTGAGCCACTCGGAGAAATGGAAACCAGCCTTTCCTGGGGAGTTGACCAGTCTTCTCTATAATCTTTAATGAATTGAAACATAAACCTGTAAAAAAATATACTCAGCTTCCTTTTTTCATCAAAAATACATAACTACAGGAAGTAGACCAGGAAAGAAAACAAAGGAAAAAAATTAAACAGCAATCATAAAAATAAGTAGGCTAAGACACGTAAATAGTCTGTACAGATCTTGCTGTGTTGGTCCTGTAGCAGGCACTTCTTAATATTTCATAAACCATTATGATCTTCTGGAAATTCTCATCCACATAAAATCCTCATAATTTTCATTAGTGGTTTATTCCCCTGTTGCAGATTGTTACATTTTTATTACAGGAAATTACTTCTAAAGGGTATTCCGTGGAGTAGTTGATACAGTAAATGTGTAGCATAAAGGATAAATTCTCTTCATAAAGCTTTAATTTACTAACTGTCAAAAAGTTGTTACTTCTTGGAATTTACTCTCCAAATAGAAAAGATACTTTTTGCAATGTGTTTGGTCCTAAATTTCACTGTAACTCATAAGTAAGTGCTGACTTGTTAAGGGCAATGAAACCAAATATTGAAAAAAATTGTGCCACTTTCTTTTTTTATCACCTGATTTATTTTGTAGAATTACCATGTAAGCAAAAATGTAAGAAATTAATTTCTAGCCTAGTAATGAGAGATCTGAACTAGAACGGAGGAACCAGTTTTAATTTGCAGTAAAAACAATTTCCTGGCTATGGAGGAGATTTTTCTCCAGTGCAAAGGGGCTTCGTGGTGAATAATGTTTAGTAATGCTTTAAACATTAAAACAATTTACTTAATTTTGGGGAAGTATAAGCATGTATCAAAGTCCATCAATCTCTAGAACATGGGCCATTTGTAATTTTCTAAGACTGTTTTTGGCTTTTAGCGTACTGACTTGGGCAGTATTGCTGGATTTCAGGAGTCACCACCACTTAGGCCAGGCCAGATCTTACAGGAGGCATGCAAGTTTACCAGGTGTGGTTCAGCCAACTGTGAAGCACAAACAGAATTGGAGTTTGGCAGTGGTGTAAAGGGAGATATGTTGTCTTTTAATGGCATTAGAAGTGAACTGATAACTTTAGAGTCATTGTGTCTTATGTAACCTTTGATTTTGAAGCTTAGCCTTGGTGTGTAACCACATGGCTGATGTATGTATGTTCTTGAGAGGACAAAAGCAAATGATAAATGAAATCTAGATATTGCACCTCATATAACCCATCGGCTTTGCAATGTGGAACAAACATATGCTCACTGCTTTCGAGGGACCGTGCTGGGGAGGGCAAGGTTTAAAGCACCACGCTTGAGAGAGCAAGAGTTTCCTAAGCAGTGCACATCTGCTCTTGTAGTACTTTTGTGATATGAAAAGATGAACGACCTTCTCTGAGTTTATAACATAAGGGGAAACCTAGGAGGACCTGGTCACTGTTGAGGTCAGGGATCGGAAGTACAGTTAGTGCAGGATGCTGTTTCCAGTTTGATCTGTGAAAATTTTAACAGTGACTTCAGTCAGAGCAGGATTTGGCTGTTATTTTGCAAAGTCTTATCGGAGCCCAGATGGAAGAAGCAATTTCTTTATTGGCACAGGCTTTCTAGAAATAACTAGACAAGTAAGAGAGAACCATATAAATTATAAATAGCATCACATAATTAAACTAGCATTTATTTTTCCTAATTCCTATTTTTGATGAGATTTAAGCACCAAAAGACTCTTTGAGACTTGTTGAAGCCATAAAAGGCACTTGAATGTCTGTAGCAAAGACTGGAGTAAGGGCCAAGAATTTTGTTTTCTGTCTGTTAAGGAGAATGAGTAAGATCAGACCTCCTCAGAGATAGGAGGGAGTTGGTGCAGTAAAAGGGAATGCCTCAACAATCTTCTTTGCAGAAGAAGAGATGCATTTACTGAGTCTGATGTACTCCTCAAGTGGAGGGGAAGGAAGGTCCTTGGCCCAGGAGTCTGTCCTACAAGAGCTACTGGTCTCAGGCAGCTAGACCCACAAACGGTGCTGTCTGGGAGAGCTCCTTTCTGGGCAGGTGCTGCAGAAGCCATGCAGTCCCCAACAGTGGTGGTCCTCTCTTGAGAAGGCCAGTCTGCTGTAGACTTGTCTGTCTTCCCTCCTTTTCTCTGGCATAAGTGGACGTTTCTTAGGATGCAGATATATTTTTTTTTTAAATCAGAAAATGAATATTCTATAATGATTTGTTGCTTGTTCCTTCTCATTTTGTATCCCTTGTCATTACTGAGAAGACAGGATGGAAAGCAAAGTAAAGGAAAATACTGTTTTCCTAACCTAGTAGATGGTCAGGGAGTTCTCTGGCGTTTAAACTGGCTTTCTTCCCTCATGTGGGCACCCAAGTCGATGGTTGTTAACAAAGTAGAACGGATGAGACAAAGGAAAAAAACCCAACAGATTGGTAAAATTCATAAACTTGCTTCTGAAAGCAGTCAGAACATATCTCACTGGTGAGGGGTGAGAGTGAGCTAGAAGTCAGCTATTCTCTCATTTGCTTTGTAAGAATTTTAACATTTTGTGATTCGCAGGCTAGAAAATACCCATTTATTGTTACTAGAATAACAGGTGCTTTATATGGTGTACACAAACAACCACACTACTCTGTGCCTTCATTCCTTTCCGTCTGTCATTTGACTGTTTCAGTTTCAGCTGACTATAAATTTTGGGTAGACTGAGCTCTGCTCTTTGAAAGGGCTCGAGCTGTGCTGGATCCAGGTTTCATGACTCGCTGGCAGCTGCAGTGGTGGAGTTGTACCAGTCCACATCTGGACGGGAGGAAATACCTCACCTCCTGTCATGCACTGGCAGAGGGAGCAGCAGCTGTGCAGTGTGGGACCACTTGCAAGCACAAGAGGAACCTCTGACTGTTTGAGCTGTGTTTGCTAATCAAACAGCTTCTCCACATCTTCTGGATCAGGAGACTAAAAAAGCCACAGGCTGGGTGAAAGCATCCCACAAGCTGAGCCATGATGTGCTGCGTGATATGTTATAGATGGCTTAACCGAGGCCTGGCCGCACTGGGCTCTCTGTGATCTGACATAGTATACGTAATGTTAATCAGAAAGGTGCCCATAGTGTTTCCCTAACAATCCTAATCTCATTTTCCATGACATGGGCCCATTTATATCCCTGAGAGATTATCTTTCTTTTCCTCCCTGTCAGTTGAGGTCATTCAAAATCCTAAAATTCAGTGCTTTATTTATTTTTGCCAATGGAGATATCTGTTTCTTATGATTAAGAGAAATGCAAAACAGGTGATGAGAACTCCAGCACAGTTAGCCTCCCACATTTACAGTCCTGTAGTTATTAATGCTAACATTGCCATCCTTCTCGCTCCCTTCCAGTTTGAGGAAATTGTAGTGGTGGCTGTGAGCTCTGCAGATAAAAGAAAAGATGCTTTCCATCCACTTTACACTTTTCAGTTCCATCTATACCTGCTAGAACCTTGCCTTCCTTTGAGGTAGGCAGGTCTACAGGTATATAGTGCGATCTAGTTTATCCTGGGGCTTGGGTCGGTCTCTTCAGCAATCTTATGTTTTTATTACTAAGCTAATCGTAAGTCCACATCTGTATACTGTATCAATAAGATACATGTTTTGATGCATTTACTATATCACTCAGAAAGGAGATGACTCCTTGATAGTATAACACACACTCTGATATATCCAAGAAGTCAGGCTGCTGTGTAGGTCTGATCTGACTGCATGCCTAATATAGGGATAGATTTGTTACAACTTCCAGGTTTTAAGCCCAGGAGGGAGGCTTAATAGAAAAATGAGGAGATTGACTCTTACACATGCTGTGGTAAACAGAGTTAGCTTTTTCAGGATCTAGAATGCCAATTCTGCTGAACCATGTGAAATTATACGTTATGGTTTTACAGAGGAGACTTTGGTTCACTAGCCACCAAGATAAAATCATTAAAGCATTCAGCATGGATTATGATCTGGTATCTCAGAAGTTGGACAGTATGGAAAGAAAGGACGTGTTTATTATTTCTGACATTTTAGACTTAGTGGAAACGTTCTTTGTTTTGTGTTTATTTTTAAACATCAAAAATTGCCTTTGTGGAAAGACAGTTTGATCAGGGAGCATTTAATGGAACATGAATGATTTTAATTTTAATTCAGATTGAATCCAACCCAAATCATCAGTATCTTACCGGGATGAATATGTGACATTTAGAGATGGTATTGATGATTTAGTTCAATTCGCAATGGGCTAATTTTACGTGAAACAATACTTTCACTGATTGATTCATTTCAGAGAAGTGAAAAAACGTGGTAAATCTACCTTATTAACACAGGAGAAGTTGATTTACCCTGGCTATCTATAAATGAGAGACTTACATTATGACTTACAGCATGACAAAGAAAGCCCAGGACATGCTAATGGTTTCATAAGTATCTATTTTTCCAGACAAATATTTAATGAAAAAAAAAGTCCTGCATGTTGTTTAGCCAGTTTTTAAGGAAATGAGACTCAGGCCATTGTACTGTGCGCTCACCAGTGTTTCTCTGGTAACTTTTGAACCTGTTGCGCAATTTCAAATTCAAACTTGAAGGGCTGAAATTTTCCAAAATGACTGCAACTGGTCCCAGTAAGGAGGAGGGTTATGTTGGTGGTTACCTGTACTGCTGGGAGCACACGTACCTGCAGAGCTGGCTACGCCTCGTCTGCATCTTAAGCAAGATACATGGCAGATTGTGGGGGCAGTCTTAGTGGAGGACAATTTACAGAACATGGAGATCCGTTGTAGGTGCCATGGGATGTTGTATCATCCTGTGGGGCAGGAGGAGGACCTGGACTTCTTACTGAGTCAGTGCAGGCAGGCCAAGTTGTGGGATGCATGGATGTATGGCTTCTTCAGTCATCTGCTCGTGCAGCAACTTTTGTCACTCTACAGGCATTTAAGGAAAGGAAAAGAAAAATGTGCCAAGTATTTTGTTTTACTATACACAGTTGAATTGTTAAGCAATGTGGAAACACAAGTCAGATATAAGAAAGGTGTATTTACTTGCTATTACAGCTAGAAGTATACATTTTTCCTGTCCTCTTTTACAGGTACCTTTTCTTGATAATGCGATGATAAATGTCTTAACAGTATTTCACAAATAAAAATGAAGTGCCTTTAATTTATCATGCTTTTAGAGGTTCTGTTCAGTGCCATGCACAATAAAGACTGATACCCAAATACCTACCTTCTTTTCAAGTTATTTTATTGCATACCATTTAAACAGCAGTACATTTACTCCTAAGGCTTGATACTTGTGGTACTGGTATTTTAAATATCACGTCTGATTTTGTCAGAGAAACAAATCAGTACCTTGGGAATTGCGGAATTAATGATTTTTTTTTATATCTTCCAGTGTGAGTTCTCAGGCTGAATACGCTAGTTATCATCCTGCTACCTGGCAGAAAGTTAAAGGCAATCCTACTCCGTTTATATCCAATGCATGACTAAACATTGTTTGGTTGTTCCCAAGGAGCAGATATAACATGCTTCCTCATTTCATAAACAGAGCTAAATCTGGATCTCTTTTTAGTTCTTGAGCATGCACTGACTAGCTGAAAATCCTGTAGTGAAGAATCACATCATTCATTTAATTTGTGTTCTGCATGATGGAAACAAGGGCAAATGCAACTGCTTGCTCTCCCCAGTAAATCCAGGCCTGTGGAACATACTTTGGAAGTGGTGACAGCTTTATGTTCTCTGGAGTAGCAATGAATTACTCTTTCTAGACCAGACGAGTTAGAGTTTAGAAGGTAATGCAGGCTGCCTCTGAAACCCAGAAGTCAGCAATCAGAAAACTTAAATGATGTAGAACTTGTAATTTTCTGCAATCTTTCTTTCTATTGATTCCTCTGATAATTAAATCTGAACCTTATGGCAGTTCTTGGAACATTTTTATCAAATTCTACAGTGACAGCTTGAAGGTCTCTGTGTCCAAAGGTGAACGAGGTTTTTATCATAACTCTGCCTGAGCACTTTTGTTAGCACTTTGCTAACATTATTCTGGAGCATAAAAGGTAATTTGTTTCTTTTGCTAACAGAAATATTTTACAGGTCTTTGACAAACCTAAACTTGGAGACCCTTGATAAATCATTTGAGCTTGGTCCACTCCAGCAAACATTTTTGATTTGATGCTTTTCATTTTGGCAAATGCTTCTATTGCAACCATTTTTCCAAGCTGTCAAATTACCTTTCTGAACAAATATAGCAGTGCATACATGAGAAGGAAGGAGCCATTAAACATTTGGTTTTTTCTACTTGCTGATATGTTTTGTCTGAAACAGGAAAGCACTTTTCATATCTATCCTTAACTGAGCTAGCAATTGCTCTGGTCATTGTTGAAGAACATCCTTTGTAACGAATACTGAGAATACTACCCTGAGCTACAGTACTGGTACCTCACTGAAATACCACCTAATTCTTTCTTGACGTACACTTACAATAACCTAGCATATGAGGTGTTCTTGCTTGTCTGGCTGTTACTGCTTATGTGAATGAAATCCATTTGTTCATACAAGTCTGAGTCATTTGTGGTTGGGACCAAACCCAGATACCGCTAGAACAGGGACACCCCAAACAATCTGCTCTACCTGATGCTGAAAGTATAACATACAGGCAAAATCTATATGCTGTCCAAACAGGCTCCAGGGAGCACTGAAATACAGTAACTAATGATCTAGTTTTGGCCTTCAGTAAACATGCAGTTTAAAGATGCAGAAATATCAGTAAAGTCAGAGTTTGAAAAAAATCACTTAGATGTGAATGGCATAGGGGGAACTTCTTGATATTGAGTGTGGAATAAAACTTACTAATTCCTTGAAAATTTTGGTTGCTATTTAAATATCCCTGCCTTTTTAGAGAAGCCCAGCTGTCAATAAATGGTGTGCAGGTGGTGAGGGTAGCTATGAAATAGAGTATTTTCTTGATTTTTCTGATGTTTGATCAGCATTCAAGTAATGTAGAAATGAGGGGGTTGCAGCTTGCTTGACTTGTTCCCTGCTAAGACATTTGCTGGAGTACTACATCTCACACATGAAGTTACAAAGAGACTTTTTAGGTTATCTACTGCTATAGAGTGTGGTAGGATAGTGACTTACATAGCCAAAGTTTATGTTATCATACACTTCCCAGAACACCAGTAGCAAAACCAGATTGAAGGTTCTCTAGAACAAAGGATGATTTAATCAAAACGAAGAAACTTTTTATTTCTGTATTTGTCGAATAGAAAACATCTTTGTTTTTCCTTCTATAACATTTTTTTACATTTATAGCAACAGAAATTCATACGTATATTTAGTCTGCCACAGGCAGATCTTTCTGGTCTTGCCAGAACTGATTTCTGTCTTGCATTAAGAATAGTTTAAGGAGGTTTTGAACAGAATTTAATACTCTATGCTGGGTAACATCATTGCCTGATAGCAGTAAGTCCTAGATTTCCTAATACATGGAGAGGATCTCCAGCTGTATTTTTTGGACTAGACAATATGCTGTTCAAATGCAAATTGTATATATTATTTTAATAATTATAATATTTTAATATATTGAAAATCCTCTTAGCAACACTACAGCTAAATTAGTGGTGGAACAATGATATAAAGTGAACTACTTGCTATTGGAAGTGGAGGCATTATCTATGTGCTGTTTGTATAGGCTCAGTTTCTGAAGAAAGACTAAGTAAGATCCCAATCCTGCAGAATTACTTGAAAGAATAGAGTTCCTTATATGTAAATCTTTTCAGGATAAAAGCCTTTGTAATTTCTAGGGCAGGCACCATATCTGTTTGCTTTGTGATGCACCTTCAGTATGAATGCCCAACTAATAATACTGTTTTAATTCCTTGCATAAGCAGTGACTTCAGCTCCAGCCATGAGTTCAATGCAGAATAAATGGGGAGCAAGTCTTCAGAGGCTCTTAGCGCACTGGTGGCATTCTCTTTTGCACTGTGAAGTTGCCTTGGGTTCACAATGGATTCACCCGTAGAAAGACAAGAGCTTGGATCTCCACTGCCCACAGATCGAGTTCCCCCTGTTTGCAGACCTCAGGATCTAATGAAACAGCCTGCACCTAGTAGAAGATGAGATGAGATGTTGACATGATCAACTAAAGCAACTTTAAAAATTGCTTAACCCCGTAACTCAGTGGTGGCTGCGGGAAGTGTAGTTGGGTCTGTCTGTTACACTCGCTCTGATCAGTGCAGGGCTCTGGTGCTGCTTCTGGGGCTGCAGGTGTTGTGCTCCTGTTACAGGGAGATGGAAGGAGTAGTGAACGATATGTGGAGCTAAGAGTTTATTTTAAACCTAACTAAAGTCTTAACTTTCTAATTAAAGTACAGGTGTTAGGCTAGTCCAGATCCATCGTTACGGTTAATAATGCAGTTAAGACAGGGACTTTCTAGTACCCATCTCTGGTGTTATGCTCATCCTTCCAGCATCCTCTGGGTTCCCAGGCTGGTGCTGTCCGTACCTTTCAAGAACTGAGGGGGCAGATGACTGAGGTTATGGTGAATCATTAGCATGATAGCACTGGAAGGAGTTCCATGCTAGCAGTGGGGGACCCTTACTGCCTCCTCCTAAGTCCACTTGGAGATGTCTTTACAGATTTTCTGGCACAGTTAGCTTACTTGCAGTTCTTCACTGATTCCCAGTTCCACATTATGCTTGTTTTTCTGTTTGGTACTTCTAAAACTGGTTTACCTGACTCACTTCTTTACACTGTGATTTGTATTTACAGGCTGTTGCCTCTGTTTTTTTCCTGTGCCTGTGCTGCACTGTACTTTGGTTTTATTCTAGGTTTATAGATAATTTTGTGATTTTCCATGATCCTACAGTTAATAATTCATGCAAAAGTTGGAGCTGTTGGAGTGAGTCCAGAGGAGGAGGGCCACAAAGATCATCAAAGGGCTGGAGCACCTCTCCTACAAAGAGCTACAAGGTTGTTCAGCATGGGGAAGAGAAGGCTCTGGGGAGACCTTACAGCAGCCTTCCACTACCTGAAGGGAGCCTACAGGAAAGCTGGGGAGGGACTTTTTACAAGGGTTTAGAGTAATTGGATGAGAGATAATGGCTTTAAACTGAAAGAGGGTAGATTTAGACTGAACACTAGGAAGAAATTCTTTACTGTGAAGGTGGTGAGGCACTGGAACAGTTTGTCCAGAGGCGTTGTGGATGACCTCTCCCTGGAAGTGTTCAAGGCTAGGTTGGACAGGGCTTTGGGCACCCTGGTCTAGTGGGAGGTGTCCCTGTGCATGGCAGTGGGGTTAGACCAGATGATCTTTAAGGCTCCTTCCAACCCAAACCATTCTATGATTCTCTAAGTTCAGGTTTTGTTTTCATAACCCTTGGAAATGGGGAAGAAATTTGAAATGAAAGCATTCTGAATAATTAGCTTGCATCTGATTACCAGTTTGTTTTTTTGTTAGTGCAGACTTTCAGGTGAGTGCAGCATTTTTCAAATTAATCTAAGCCTGACTTTCAGCAATTGAGCTTAGTTAGGTTAACGTCACATCTCAAGGAAAGCTGGTGTGACTTCTACAATAGCTCCAGCTTGAAAGAGAATTCATAGTGAGGTCTTTCTCACCGTAGCAGGCATACTGAAATTAATTTTGTTAGAGAGTTTTGAACAAACTCCCTTCTGCTCCATGCAGCTGTGACAGACTGCAGAGCCAGGAAATGCAAACGCACCAGACATGTTTTAGGAGTCCCTCCTGATGATGGTCTGTGTTTTTCAGTAGGTGACAGGAAGCCAATACCCAGTCCTCTCTGTCATCCTAAGGATCCATCCAGGTCACGTCCATGGTAAATAGATTCAAATCAAATAGGTGCTCTCAGAGCAGTAGAGGTTTCTTGGGAAAGGTGAGGTGAGCACCCTCAACTCTGAGTCTGCATCACAAACCTAGGGCAGAAGAAATTAAACATATACCCTGTTTTGATCCTTGTTGCGTTATGGCACTGATATGAAGCTCTTTCTGGAGCAAAGAATAAAAGTGACACCCTGTTTTCCAGAGCTGAAAAATGATAACATAAATGTCACTTTTGTTCT
>NW_010173766.1:0-19308 GCF_000695765.1 Mesitornis unicolor | reverse complement strand
CCTGCTGATCATTTTAGTCAGAAGATTCACTGTGTGGTTCTTGCTTGTTAAAGATGGATACTTTACAGGCAGTAACTGGAAAATGCTTACCAAGGCAAGCAGTCTATTCCTTTGCTAATAAAGTATACGTTAGAACTTCAGTGACTGCCCTTCTTAAAATGTCTTTGTTAAAATAAACTCTCTGATGATTTACATGAACAATAGGTTTAATAAATCATATTTTGTGTGTCAGGTTATATTTCTAGATTTGGTAACTTTATATTTGCAGTATTTGCACTTTCTTTTTTTTTTACTTTCTGTATGGTGGTTTTTAAAGTTTCTCTCTTCGGTAGCAATAACACAAGATTTTAAATTTTACCCATTAAAAGCAGGTGAGTCAAGTCAGCATAGTTCACCAAACAATATTTATAGCTCTACTTAAAGTTTCATAAAGAAATACTGGTTTTGCAGTGGTGATTGGTAATGATTCTCAGAATTGTATATACCAGTTGACCAACCTGTTTCTTTTTCTTGGTGTGCTTTTTTTTTCTTCATAACAATTTTGTATCTCCTGGACCATCTGTCCCTTTTTGGAGTAAAGAAACCCTCATTGCAGTGTGGCTGTAAGTCAGCAAAAATATGTGCATATGAGAATGACATGAGAATGTTAGGCATATATGTATGACTCCTAGCTGCTTCAAGATTTCTGTTTTGAAATAATTATGCCATAGCCTCTTAAACAATGGTTAAGTTTGAGGAACTGATTTTTTAAACTCTCAGAAAAAAATCTTCTGAATCAAAGAAGTACTCCCCTTTATTTTTAACTGATGACAACAGTCAATTTACAAGCGCATATTTATGGTAAATGAATGAGGGATTCAGTACAAGGGATTGCATAAGTCAGACTTTTGTGCATATTGAATAGATTATCGAAATGCCATTTCAGACATTTTAGAAGATCACATGAGTATTTAAAAGTAGAAAAGAAGATTTTCTAAGAAATGGAAGTTTCTAGAACTTCCTGGAAAAGCTGAATGAGATCTTTGGAAGCCGACTTGGTTGTATTTCCAACTTTGCTGACCTCTCTGACTTGCCTGTTTTTCTGGAAGAGTCACTGCTTGCTTGCTTCAAACAAAACCTCCACACAAGAAATCCTGCCGTCAGTGAAATCATTTGCACACTGATTTCCTTTGGCAGGGCGAAGAAACTCTTTTCATGTTCCTGTGTCTGTTGTTCATTAGAAAATTCTGAAACTGCCCTTTAAGACATGCAGCCTCCATGGAGCAGTATTGCAAAAGGTTGTTTTGACTTTTTATAACAGATGGGTGTATTACTGTTATAAATTAATTAGCTTTCAGTAAAAAAACCAAACTGAATTCAGATAGAAAAAATTAACACATGATAAATTACTTGCAAAAATACTGTGTTAGAAGAAGGCCAGCAAGGTGCTTAGGAGAGAGCATCCACTGTGGTTGCCTGTGCAATGAGAGTGAGTAGACAGAAATATTCTCTGATGGGCTCGGGCTCTACTTCTTCTCATGGAAAGTTGGAGAAGCTCCCCCAGAGAGGGTTATGCTGGGAAAGGAGGAGAGAGAAGATGGCCCAGTGCTTGAGGTCATGGTATAGTCAAGGTGTGCCTCATTGGATCATTACATTTCCAGCCCCAGCACTTCCAGACTGCTGCCTGTCTGTCCTGCTTCTGGGGCAGGGGTTGGACTGGGACAGTGCATGATGAGTTTACAGGCTCACAGTCTGATGGGGAAACCTGCTTTGGGTTTTCCAGTGCCACCTCTGTAGCATTCCCAGAAAGATCACGGACATTAGTAATGTGTGTGTTGTGTATTTTGTATTTTTTTTTTCTTTTATAAGATGAAAGCATTTGCTAAAGCAGCTTCCTGGCATCAGAATTTAAAAAAGAACCAAAAAAAAAAGAAAAAATGAATAAAAAAGGAATAAGCTCTGAGCTTGCATTACAAGTTGCTTAAAGGATGGAAACTGAAGTTAGACAGCTGGTCTAAAGTTCAATTAACGTCTGAAACAAACCATTTGACTCATGATTTTCCAACAATGTTAGATGAATTTGTGTGCTTTTGACAGGTGTCTTTCTCATGTGGCATCAGTGATTTTTCAGGTATATGTTTGACATTACTACCCAAACTGTAACTTGGGAAGATTTCTTAAGTATTACTCTGTTTCTGTTTTCAAGCCACAAAGTTGTATCTCTTCCCTAGTGTTTTGTACCATTTTTGTGTTGGGTTTATCTCCTGTACTGTACTGGAGCTATGTTCTTGGTGGCACTATGAAACTATAGTTATGTAGATTAAGGAATACTCATTCTGGCTTCTGTTCTTTAATAATGCCTAGACAGGGCAAGAATTTGCTTTACCTTTTTTTGGAAAGATGTGGAAGAACTTTTAGACACTTTTTGAATATGGTATCTCATTTACTGTAAATTTTGAGCTTTTTGTTAGCTTCATTTTCTATCGTAAGTGGTAAGAGCAAGTTGAACTTCCTAGCTATTATGATAACAGACTACAGAAAGAGCTAAGCTGCATAATCTTTTTTGCAGTTTTCAAGCAGGTTTTTCTTGTGAGGGACTTGTGGGAAAGGCCATATGCATTTGAACATGAAAACAGATTCTTAAAAGGATTAGGTGAAAATGCAGAAGAAAGCTTTATGGAAAGGAGGCAAATTATCCCTAATAGCTTTGACAAAAGCTACTATAAAAATGTCAGAAGTCCTTACTGTTCTGAGTCAGAGCTTAAATCTGAATGCAATTTATGCCTTTAGAAATGCTTCATCTAACGGTTGGCAGTAAGGTCATTTTTTTTAGTGTGACAAACTAGCGTATTGATTTTTCAATTGAACCTTAATATCTCTAGATAGATTACAGCTTTGTATTTCTTTGGAGCTTGAAAAAATCTAAGCTCCTTGACATGCACAAAAAGCATTGCATTTTTTATTTATGCAGGACTCTGCATGCTGTATTCTTGTCCAGAAGCTATTTCTAAGTAGACACTAGATATGCATGTATCTTTCTGGTATAAATGAATTCATCATCTTTCAGTTTAGTAAAGCTCTCATTTTCCCCATGTTTATTTTCCATGAGTGATGTTTGCATGATCCATTCCTCTTACAGTGTCCTCTGCAATGGATTCATATATGTAATGAGTTATACAAAAAAGCTTTTCTCTGAGTGGAGGTTAATATATAATGCTCCTTTTTTGCTGTTGTTGTGCATGTCCAGTGCCTGGTGCTGAACTGATGGATCCTGCTGATTAGCAAAGACTGAAAGTGGCTTTTTCAAGAGCTACTTGTGATGGCTTAGGCATTATTGAGTTGAGCAGTAATCTTTCTTCATCGCAGCTCTCTCTCTTGCCTCACACTGTGACTGAGGCTGAAGAACTGAATTTAGATCTCCAAAGATGATCTCAAATTCTGTGTGATTGTCCATAAATTTTCATGTATGGAGATTCAAGCAAATTACTTCATTATCTTTTACAGCCCACTGTGGAAGAGATTGCAAAAACTGTTCTGCATGTCTTCACTATGTTATGAACTGAAATAATCAAATCACTTTTCTTTTTTCAACACCTGATGCAATATTGTCTGGCTGTTCTTGTCAAATGAACCAATCAGGTGGAAGTACCACGGCTTTCCCAGCTGACTCAGTAGCTGAATTCAGGTACCAATAGATACAAATGATGATGCTTCCAGTGTCATTGCTTAAAAAGAGGGTACCCAGGTTCTGTGATGTTTCCCAGAGTTGTCTGTGGAAGATGGCTTATTTTGTCACCAGGAGTGAATCCTGCTGGAGCATCTCCCTCCTTCTCCTGTGCCCATGGCAGGCAGGGAGGTGCAGAGTGGTGAATTGTATGAGCAGTGTGACTGTATGAGCAGTGCAGGAGCAAGACAGGACATCCCCTGGGATGTCACTGAACTCGAATACTTGCCTGGTTTCTTAGAATGTTTTTTTAATAGGTGTCAACAAATTCTCTTTCTGGGAGATATAAGACAGAAAACCACTCAGGTTCATAGACTTGTCACCCTTATATTTATGGGCTACAGGCCTACAGAGCTCTTTCACTTTTAGACCTCTCTGAGTCTGTGTTTGGTTTTACTGGTGCTTTTTTTCCTCTCTCGTTTAAGTCATGTAGAGTACAGCAGAGCAAGAATCCTTCATCCTGTTTCCTGTGTTCTGCCCGTAAGCATCCAGTGCTTGCCATTGTCCAGGTCAAGGTACCGAGCTAGAACCCCTCTTCTCACCCTGTGTCTGTATATTGTATTCTTCAGCAGATTAGTTTAAAAATTATAACAGTCTTACACTAACTATATAAGCAAGAAAGATTTATATTCTGTTCTAAACTAGCAAGGATAAACATTTTTAATTTGCAGTTTCCCACACTATTTCTGGATATTTCATCTTTTCTCACAGTAACATCACCATTCTAGATACTCCATGTTTTGTTTTAAATCTTGAACAACACGGTTTTATTCTTCTGTAGTCCATCTGCATTTCACAGCTGGAAAATGCATTTCTAGTTCCCTAATATCCATAGTCTGTCTTTTTATTTTAGCAGCTGCCTTGGTTTAATAGACTTTTCCATAAAACATAGGTTAGTAAAGATAAGGTTAAAACTTCCAGAGGTGGAATACTTGCAAATGATGGAATAGCAATTTCCAGAGTTACTGATAAAAGGGATGGAAGGTGTTAACTGCTGTTGCAGTTTGCTTCTGACCAAGTGTTGCCCTGTTGAGGAGGAACTTAATGTCTGTTGATTTCTTTGCTTCTTACATTGCACAGCACTCATAAGCTTCAGTTAAAAGAAATTAATGTAAAACTATTAAGAATAAGTGCAGAATTTGGTGTAACATAAGTGAACTTTGGGAAATAATATATAGAAAGTTATAGAAAGACTGTTTTATAATACTGTTAGTGTATTTCACTGAATATGGTGGGGAATAGTTCCCAAGCTTTTCCTTTAGAAAAATATATTGTTAACTGAGGGAAAATTAATGAGAAATTTGCCTTCTTTAAATGCTTTTAATTTTAGAAAACCGTTCAGAACCTTGAGGTTGTTTTTTTCTGTGTTCTAGTTTATTTTCCATCTCAGCTAATAAATTATGGAGCAAACATGTAAACCTTGATATTAAGTATTGAAAGAATGATGCATTATCCTGATTATGTACTCAGTGTTAATTGTTGCTTCAAGAACTTCCTACTGGAGATAAATACGTTGCTTGAAAAAGCAGTTTTCAAAATTACTAAGGTTTATGACCATGCAAATACGTGCTCTGCAAGGGAGTGATTGGAGACTAAAATTCAGAAGTGACAAAGTGAGTCCTTTTGCGTATGTGGCTCTGTAAGATTAGTTCAAACTATTTTTGTACATAGACTCTGAGGAGTGCTTTACAAGGAGGTTAAAACTATAGAAATGTTCTTTTTAGATAGGGAATATTCTGATATTCTGTCCCGGTCTGCGGCAGTAGAAAGATAAAATGCCAATGTCTAAACATGTACACTTACTTTATAAGAGGGAGAATGGATGAATCTGAAAGTGCTGTCATCATCTTCTCTCAGCACAGTGAATGATTGTGGCTTTAAACTTCTAGAGATAAGGTGCCATAAGAAAGCTGCACAGCCATGCGGCGTGTGGAAAGAACTAGAATTACACAACTTAATGAAGTCTTATGAGAAATTACTACATTTTTAATCTTGTAAATGGTCATGAGATCACTGAAAAGCAGATTTGATTTTGCTTTGCAGTAAATTAGAGAACAAGAGAAACAGAGTAGCGAGCACACTTTAACTAAGCTACCTACAAAGTAGCATAGCTTTGGAGCCTGAGTGGCTGGGTCTTTTATGTCACCCAAGGAATTAGCATTTGGGACATATGTTTCTAAAAAATCCGTTACCTCACATTCACATGCTTAAATCATTGTCCATTTGTCTATTAACACATTTTAAATCCTTTGTACATAGGGAAAAACTACAGTTACAAAAGGAAATGCAGTCATGGCAGTGAGCTGGAAATCTGTTAGTTTATGTAGTCAACTTTTGAAGTGAGTACTCTGTATTACATGATGGTTTTGGGTTGCACTAGTTCTTGGAAGTGCTTGAAAAATTGCAAGTAGTGCCAGTGTAATGTAGTTCCAACGTCGGATCCACTGATCTGGACATATAGTGAATATTACACCCAAACCGCTAAGAGAGAATATGGAGATTTGAGGTTCACTAGACAGTATCTGCAACTGTGAATCAGAGAGAATTTGGGAAGAATAAATCAAAGCAGAAGTTGAGTAAAGATTTTTGAATCGTTCTGGAAGGGACTGTCAAAATTTGCTGGATGAAGCAAAATATAGAGAGGGATCAGAAGAGATATTATAAAAGGAAGAATGAAATGTGTTAGAGAAAGCAAGAGTTTGATGGTGGTAAACTAGCATGTATCTGAGAAGGCATCTCAATGGTAATCTACTGCAGGAGAGAGCTCTAGGATCAAGTTTTTTGTGGTAAGGTATTAATGACTTTAAAAACAGATACTTATGTACCCAAGCTTATTTTCAAAGGCAGTCTGTAATAGCTTGTATATCAAGTAATCAGGAAAAATAAAATCATGCAAGCTTACTCTGCTTTTAAAGTTTAATTTTGTTAGGATTTTATTAATATATCTTATCTTTGGGCAAGAAAGTGACTAACTGGAAACCCACATGTTTATGAATTGCAGGAAACATCTGAGAAAAGCTGATTGTAAGAGAATGTTATGAAAGTATGCATAGCAAATTCTAACAACTGATAACTGAAAAATTGAGAGTTGAGCAAACAACTGAACTCTGTCTTTTTTCAATTCTAGATACTGCCTCTGGATCTGCATTGAAAAGGGTCCATCTTATCAGAGGTTGGTGACTTTTCTTTTTTCAGTTCTTATATCCAGTTTAAAAATAATTATTTATTACCATGTTTGAATAATGAAATGAATTATAGGAGCTTCATAGTAGCAAATAATTAGTCCCAGTGCAATGGAAAAAGTGATAAAGATATTGTTAATTCACAAATTTATGCTGAACTAATGCACAGAAGCAGTGTTGTGCTTTTGACCTCATCAACGTGATTAGTTTTTAAATGTTAGCTATATTGAAACATAACGTTATAGCATTTCGTCTACTGTCAAGGTTTTTTTTTATTCAAATGCTTCTTTGGTTTGTATTGATATTTGATACCCATATGTGTCAGCTCCTATTTGCAGGTTGGAGTAGTCTGTACTTCTGAGACTGTATCTGCCATGAAAGCCACACCACTTAAGCCTTTTCGTGTGTATAATACAGAAGCATAGACCTGATCTGTATTTTCATTGACTATTCAGAAATTACCTATTGAGTCGTATAATGTATAGATGTTTGAAGCATGGAAGGTGGTACCCAATGGTCAGGTCAGAGCAGGCTAAAGCCCTTCCTGGCATGGCCTTGTATCTACACATTGCTAGACAAGAAGAAGCCCATAGCTCAGTGATGACTGTATTCATTATATGAAGGTGGACTAACTTTGGGCTACCTATGAAGTAATGTTGCACTGTAGTAAGCAACATTACGTGCCTCTGATGTAGCTAGTCTGGGGGGATGGACAGTTGAAATAACAGTGGCACCTCAGCTGAGCAAAGTGGGTTTTTAATCCATCTAGCTGCCTATAGGAGTATGCTTAGATATTCATCAGGGGTATGCAGGTATGATTTTTGACTGCTGAAGATCACTTAAAGATTGCATGAAGTTAATGTGTATTCCTGAGACTATGATTCAAGTAGGAATATAAACGAGACATTTTAATACAATTTGGGAAGCAGTTTTCAGTATTTGGTTTGAAATTCTTGAAGTGAAATCCACTATTCTGTTGTAGAACAGGACCAGGGAAAGTCACAGCTCCTAGTGACAAAACATGGTTCCTTGGCTTAATGTTATTTAGCACTGACGTGTTTAACTTCTGCAGCTTTTACCTTCTGTAACACCATTAATTTTCTGCTGCTGAACAAGGAATGCACCAGCTCAGAGTGGTGCTGTAGTGAATCCTTTAAGTACCTACCTCTAGCCTAAGTCCTTCTGGGAGTCTGAGCCTTTGTGTCTTTCACTAATATACTGAAAAACTGGTTTGTTGAATGTGTAGTACTGAACACAAGGGATCTGTGCAATATAAGCAAATGACAGTAGTTCTTCTTATGCGTTGTTGGGTTTTTTTGTGACATACCTCCTTGCATTTCTATTTTTTACATACTGCTTCAGTTAATTTTAATTTAATGAACAAATTAATGTTATCAGATTTTATTTTCTAGTCATTGTTAGCTGACCTGTCTGACAAAATAGCCCAGAATTTCAATTTTGACTGTTTAATTCATTTTTACAGAGTCAAATATTTATCTGTTTCCAAATTACAATGACATCACTTTTTGTGTATTACATTGTTCAGTGCTAGTGAAATGGCATATGTTGTAGACATGATTTCAGTCTTTGGACCTTGATTTATCATGTGATCTATAGAAAAAGCTAACTCTTCTGTGCAGCTGGTTTTATTTACATTCTAGAAAACTGATTTCTACACTAACAAAGACGTAAATGCAGCTTATTAATAGTTATTTGTGATTCCAGTGGACTGATCAGAGTTTCTGGAAGTCATAGAATCATAGACTCGTAGAATGCATTGAGTTGGAAGGGACCTTTAAAGATCATCTGGTCCAACCCTGCAGTGAGCAGGGGTTGTCTTTCCATTGGAATGATGAGTATGAGATGAAGTTCACTTACTACCTTACTGACTCTGGGATACCATTGCACCGTGCTTAGCATCATACCAGATTATAGTTCTGATCCTTACAGAAGCTGTGCTTAGGCTCTTATTTTGATTTCAAAGTATAAGTGAATCTTCTTATCAAGCATACCTGACAGAGCTAGTAGCCATCCTTATGTAGCAAAGCGGGAGGAGAGTGTGCTTCTCAAACCTGTAGTAATGCATGCTGCTGCAAGCAGACTTTCACAGGGGTTCTGTCCTCTGTAGTTATAAACGCACCCTATTATATCTTTTTTCCATGGACAAGTGTTCATGAGACAGATCTTTCATTCCTGAGACCTGTTTGTATCTGAGATGAGATCCATCAAATAGCTCTCATGCACCTTTTCTGTTTGAGAAAGATTTTATCCACCTTTGTTGCACTTTTCCTCATGCTCGATTTTCCATGTACTTCTTGTCATACTTTCCTTCCCAAAAAGCCTATAACTGTCGTGGTGTGTGCTGTTACTCTCTTATTAAAGAACCACAATTCCCCTGCATATTGTTCTGTATGAACAAGCTCGTGATTGCAGGAGTAGCTGGATATACCCAATGCTTTTTGTCTTCATTCAAAATGGCCACAGTCTCCTGCTGTTTCTAATTTATAACTGCCATCAGTAAAGGTGAATATTACTTTTATTCTTCTGCTGAAAAACAGCAAAATGAAGGACAAAGGTTCTTACAGAGGAGTGGGAGGTAGAAATGCAAGAGTCTGCACTTCCCTGCAGTGGCAGGTTGCTTATTCTCCCCATCTGGGATATCAGGTGGTGCTGTGGGTCTGTGCCGCTGCAGCAAGCCCACAGGTCAGGTGCAATGCCTTATGTGCAATTCCCCATCCAGTACTTCTCCCTGGGGAAGGAAGCAGCTGGGAGTAAGCCACCCATCTCCTGCACGGCTCTTCCCATAGCTCTTGCGATGTGGAGAGGGAGTGGGCCACATGCTACACGTATAGCTCTGATCACCCTCTTTCAACAGGGCCTGTCATGTAAAATGACAGAGTATCTGGGGGGAGAGCAGCACAGCTGTAATGTGACATTGCAGCTTTCCTTTTACTCTCTGACCTTATGGGATTAGACGCCTCATGTAGGATCTGCCAGTTGTTTGTGTCTGGTTCAGGACTGGGAGAAGTGTTGAACCATGCTGAGCTGCAGCAGAGGAGAGCTCTGGTAGGACTTTCCATTTTGAAAGACATGGTTTGGCTGCAGGCAAGTAGCACAAGGTGGCCATTGTGTGCTTGTCCCATAGTCTGATTCAAAGACGCGATACTGTGATATGACCACTAGGCACAATGACTGTCATCTGTGTGAAGAGCAAGTTGAGAGACTAGTATATTATCCAGTGGATATCCAACAGGAGTGATGGTGGTGCGTTGTGTTAATTATTGCATAAGATGTAGCATCTCATCTAACAAAGCTCTTTGAAGTCTGCTATAAGCTAATTAAATATCCAGACATTCAAAACTAATGCTTTCCATATATTGTATTTTTACAATGCAGTGTGGTCTCTTCCCATTAAAATTAAGCATTGCAAGTGTGAAAGAGCTAGATCTGTGTTTGAATGTAACTTGCTTCAGACTAAATACTTCTCAACAATCTTGCAGAATTCAATTTAAGTATGTTTGAATGAGCAGAAGCAGTTCAAATCAACATTTTCCTGAAAAGGCCTACATAGGACACATTCTGCTTATTATACATTAATTTCTGTAACTATGCAGCTGCCTTTTATATTGGAGGCATTATTTTTGAATTACTGAAGTATTTTAAGAGGGATGCTCTTGGTAAAGGCATAAACAGAGTACAAAGGGCAGTCTGTTTTTCATATAGTAGATTGTTGTTGAAGAGTTTGTGCCAGCCAGTACAGAGAGTGCAATCATTTCTTATTCCTCTCAAGAGAGATGAATTACTCAACTGCCTCGGCTCCTGCTGCTCCACATTCTTATCCTTGAACTGCATTGTTGGAGTGGTCTGCTCCTCTTCAACAGAGCAGCAAGCGTAACTGGCAGAAATGTGAATGTATGGCATTGTCTTCATGAAAGGTCTTCACCGGTGAGCTGTCTTGGATATGCACCAGCTTTCCCAACAGTGTCGTTAATTGTGCTTTTGAGATTTTTTAAAAGTAAACTAAGATTTTTTTTTTCAAACAGTAGCACTATGCACAGCAGTAGCTATTAAAACTGTTGCAAATTTGCAGAGTCTGCATTATTGACCGATACACTGATGTGTTGTGACAGCCCAGGTAATTTATCTTGCCAATTTCTGTTCAGAAAATTTTGTTCAAGGTTGTAATTTCCTCCTGTGGTTGACACAACAGGGACTGTGAAAATACAAAGTATGTCCAGCTAAGATTACCTGATTCAAGTGTATTTCTGTCTTCAACTCATTTTACAGTGAAGTAGGGTAGCACTGTGTGCCTTCAGCAATTGATCTTTCTTTTTAAAGTTGTGTTTGCAGCTATGTACATGTTTTACTGTAGTTACCACTGCAGTTTCTTAATATGCCTAAATACTGTTACATCCCTTTTGGGATTAAAACGTGAATGGCATGCTGCCGAAAGGCACCTCCTGAGTGCCACTGCCACTGGTGATAAAATGCTTTGACTTTGCTAGGGACAATATTGCAGTATATGTGTAGCTATTGTGAAGCATTGAATAGGATCATTATCAAATCAGCAGCAAATATAGAGGGTCAAGCATAGACATCTCCTAACTGAGGGTGTGCAGAAAAGTCTTTGTTAGGCTGGGTCATGAAAGCCAGTAGCCTTGGAGGAAACACTGTAATTGGAGTAGCAGAGACTGTACTGTGTAAACAAGTCTCCAAAATAACCCATGGCCCTTCATTTGTGAAGGGAAATGTAGCTGGTATTTTGCTCAGAAGTACTACTTGTTGCATAAACAGTGTGATTTATTGCAGATTGGGAGCTGGATGCCTGCAGATGCTCGGAATACTTCCCTTGTTCACCTGTTGGCACTCTGTGCTCACGAGGCAGGGCTGAGAGGGGGAAAGTTATCCAGATGTTTGTTCAGCCAACTGCTGGTATTGATGCTGGGGTCGAGTCATAGGCATCACCTCTTCTTGAGGAGGAAAGAGTCTGTGTCAGATGCTTCCATTGCAGGTGTGTTGAAAGCTATTTGAATCAAGGCAAAACATTAAGGCACTCTTGTGTTGCCGGAGCTCACAAGTAAGTAAGAAAGGATTCATATGACTGAAAACAGAGTGTACCAAATAGCCTTTCAGGACTCTTGACATCTTGTATATGTGACTTTTTTACCTTGCTTCAAGAACAGTGGATGTTTTTCATTAAAAAGAGCAAAAAATCTGCAAAAAAATTACTTACTGGAGCTTTCAAGAATTACACAAAGCAGTAGCTATTAATAGATTTTAAGACAAAAAAGCAGCCCCTAGACAATGCAAACCACAGAACCTTTCCCCGATACAAACATTAATTTGAACTACATGGGTTTTTCGCATCTTGATAAGATGCTCCAGTTGTTGATACCTGCACTTTTATAAATGCTCATTAACTAAAAAGGGACTCTAGATGAAGAGATCAGAGATTAATGTTTAAACTACAGACTTTTTAAATGATAGGCTGGACGAATCCCACTCTCTGTTAAAATATGATTAAAAAGAAAATAAATTAAACATCAAAACATTATAGATAATATAAAATCGTTATTGTCTACCAATATTTGTCAGATGTGCCGTTTCATCTTAGCTTTCTTTTGGATAAACCAGGTAGGCTGAAGTTCTTTAGGTCTTACCGGAGCTAAGTTTCACAAATGTGATTGTACAACATCTCTAGAAATTTTTCTTTAGTCCTTTTGAGGTGTTGATTAAAGGACTAAATGCAGAATACTAGTGATGACTTAACTAACATCATGTACTGGTCCTAATTATACCAAATACAGAAGCATAATTTACATAGTAATTCTAACGATAATTATGTATTAGTATATAATTCTGCTTATCTCCTCAGGGATGGCTAAAACTTCACACTAGAAGTGCACATTCAGCTCATATCGTGGTCCTTGCTGAGTTTGCTTCAGAGCTTTTTGGGTTAGAGCTCTCCATTTCATAAATAAGATTTAATTCTAATTCTTTAATATAATTCTAAAATTGAGAAAGGATAGCAGAAACATATTTCTTCATAATTGAGAGCTGGATAAAAATTTGATCCAAATATGAATTATAAATGATTCACTAGTGCATACCTGATTTTGCAGATCAGTTATAACAAGTTGCTGAATTGCATATGCTGCTAATCCTGAATCACAGTAATTTAAACAGCGATGTTGCTAACTGTTCCTTATCTCTTTTTTCTGTCGTCTGCATATATCTACACGTCTGCATACACATATCTTCATGCAGGCTACATTTTAACTGTATTAGTCTTTTCTGGGTGATAACCAGTTTTAGTGACTCTAGTGGATACGATAGGTTTGGTGATTTTATTTTCTTCTGTCCAGAATAAGCTTCAGAGATTCTCAGTAATCTCATGTAAAGTATTTTGCTAATATGCAGGGTATATTGGCTTCCGTTCTAACCTTTGAAAGTTCCTCAAAAGTAATTAGCATCTCCCTTTAAGTGCAGAGCATTGCAAATGCCATGAAAACAGTCAGTGCCAAAACAACATTAAGATTTTAGTTATGACTTCTGCAAATTAGATTAGGAATCACTGTGCTGCTGCTGAAGTAACACAGAAAAATCTAATATTAGTTTGAATAATGGTGTTATGAGTTCAGCTTCTGGATGCCCATCAGGTCTGGAGAGGATAGAGGCCATCTGCTGTCTACTCCCTGCTCTTCTGCTGGTGAGGGCTGTGTTGGCAGCTGATGGGAAAGTAGTGAGTCTATCTTGGTAGTAGCCAGGTCAGCTGTTTGTTCTGCCAGGAGATCAGCTATGGCATGGTTAATGGATCAGAAAGGTGGCTTCCACAGCTGTAGGTGAGCCTTGTGTTAGCTAAATCATCTGCTGTTCATGATAGACATCTGTCATTATCAGAGACACTAACTGGAGAGCATTTCTGGAGAGCTGGACACATTTTTCATATAAGTAGCAGCAAAGGAAATCTGCTTGGCCAAAGAAATATTGTTAGAGGTGGTCTTTTCTCTGCAGAAGCATGAGGGGTGATGGCTTTTTTTACTACAGATAACTTCATTTTGAAACTTAAGTTTATTTCTAGAGCTCTGTCAAAGACAGATATTCAAAGTATGAAATTGTGCAAGATGATCTATATGTACTGCTGTGGGATATACACTGATCTGGATGGTATAGGTGTTTTTCTGTTGGTATTTGTTGATTCATTCTCCTGCTTTCCATATTCCCCCATTTTTCTTAGCTCTTTTCTCTCTCTCTCAGTTTCCTTCCTTCTGGAGTAATTGCTTCCACTGAAATCCAGTTAACCTGACATTAGAAACAGTATTTTAGGCAGGATCTTCCTTGTCCCTCCAGCTAGCAGTTATTCTCTTCTCTTAGGCTTGCCTAAGGAGGGCAAAAAGACTGAAAGTATGAGCTCTTTCACCACATCTACACCTTACAGTTCTTATGGGTTCCTACCAGCCTGTTCATAACTGTAGCAAAAAAATGTCTAATGCAGTAATCCTGTAAACACTGAATTATTTTCCTTTGTAAAAAATCACAGGTGTGAAGCACTGATGGTGACAGGCCCACCAGATGCCCCATCTCTCTACCAGATCAGCACAGGAAAAAGAGAAAATGGCAGCATATTCCAGCACATCATCTTATGGCCCCAGGCCAGATTGCAACTTGAAAATGTTTCTTCTTCTGTTTCATGTCAGAGCTTGATGATGAAAATATTCTTCAAAGTGAAATATTCTTCTATAGACACAACACGCTAGAGTTAATAAAGGATTTACTCTTAAATTAAGATGTAATAGAAAACTGGAACAATGATGTATGTTGTGCTTTGTGGTAATAAAAGAGATTCAACTTTATTTGACTTTCAAATATATTTTGAAGTTCAAACTCAAGTGAAATCTGTGGCTAATAATTGAAGTCTACCTCTTGCTTAGGCTCTTGAACCCTGTTCCCTTTTGTGGCCGGTGCACGTGTTATGCTCATTCTGGGTGTGTGTGCGTGCGTCTGTGTGTGTTTTTGTGCCTGCAGCACTACTTTACAAAATTACTTTTATCAGTTTTTGTAGTAACATTCAGCTGAGCAGTATTGAACCAGCTTGTCGAATTCTTGTGTGGAGAAGTCCTTGAAGAGTTGAATACATGGGATTGAGATTTCAGGCCCATTGTTAAAAAGAATTAAGTAACACATTGACTGAGGTGCTTTGGTAGACAGTATGTGTTACTAAAGAGTATGGTACTGAGCTGCATTAGCTTGCTGTTAGTTAATTCCCTCCTGATAAGCAATTCTCACGAAAATTGTTGTGAGGATCATATTTAAGGTATGAGAAGTCGCCTGTGTATTTCTGAGCTCTCTTCCCCTTGTTTTATATAACAAAGAAAAACTATACTTTGCAAAGTGAGCGATGTTTGTGCAGGTTGGGAATACATCTGCGTGAATTCAGTGTCAGTTCTGTGAGCAGCATCTTTATCACAACCTCTGTTTTGACAGGAGGCTTTCCTTTAGCTTTGTGTATTCATTTCATAAGAGGCATTTGCATGTAATAGCCAAACTGCATCTGGGAAATTGTGACAGGAGCAATCACACTGTGGATGACTTTACAGATAAAACAAGCAGCAATACTTCTTGGCTCTGAACTACGCCTCTCAGAGCGGGGCTGGGAAGGGGAATGTGAAAACTGCCCACAAGGAGTGCAGGGACTAGAAGGGTGTCAGAAAGTTTTTTCAGAGCTTTTCCCTGACTGGAAGATGAATGAAGCACACAAGGAGAGTTGTCTGTCCAAAGTGTTCAAACCGAACCCTGGACTAGTTATTCCTTAGGGCCATAACCAAGAAAGAAATAAACAGACATGTAGGTTTTAGGAATAAAGTTTTTAAGCAACTCTGGGTCTTAAAGAGCAGGATTTTAGAGAATTGTGATTCAGGTGAAAGCCAGCCAGCCAGCCTTGAGGAAGGCATGAAAGAGACAGCAGTAGCCTGGGCAAGACACATGTCCTATCTGGCCTTTGCTTTCAATACAGAGTAAAACTAAAACTTGTTTATATTAATGATAAAGTTTAAGAAAGAAGTAAAATCCATGAAGAGCCTCATTACCCAGTAGCAAATAGCACGGCTCTTGCAGCTGGCTTGTCAGCCACTCCAGCTCTTTATTCTGCCTGGTTTAGGCAGAGTCCTGGGGCTGTGTTCAGACATAGCTATGGTAGAAACCACTGTCAGTTCATACTCAAACTGCTGAGCCTCACAGATGTGTGAGGATCAGAAGTCTCTCATCACCTGTTTAGGTTGGTTTCCATTTTGATGAAATCCTACAGTTAAAAAAAAAATCAATACAATTCAAAGGTTGATTTTTTTTTATTTCACACTTCATATATAGTTAAATACACATACACACATTATATATAAAAACGATAGTATGTAGGGTATATCTAAAATTCAAAATATATATTTAATAGTATACTTTTAGTGTATGTTTAACTGTATTGTGCTAGGTGTTTGTTACATACCTCAGTAAATTTAATAAGCTGCTAAAATTTTCATAGGGCTTGTGTTGCCAGCACCACCAATGTAATGGAGCTTTAATGTGTTGTAACATTTTACTGTTTCCTAAGGTAACAAGGATTGTGCAATCACTTTCTGTCTGTCAGTGCTCTGTGTCAGGCTCTGAACTGCTGACCTAGCTCCCGCAACATGGGAAGGAAGTCTTCTGTGATTCTTGAAGATAATTAAGTTCTTACAAGTTTTACGTTGGCCGTGGCTCAGTAAAGAGGAAAAACTGAAATCAGTGCCCTACTGAGTGGAAAGCTGTTATATATTCTCCTTGGCAGCAATCAACATATACATACCTCCAGGCTAAGCACAGCAGGTGCTGTCTCCTACCCAGAAGAGATGTCAGGAAGTACATGTGGTGGGAGAGAAGCTGAAATTATTTTGGTTAAGGAATGTGAGAGAAATAGGACTCAAATCTTTCGGGAACTGTGTTTCATTACATCTATTGGTCACAGAAAAACTCATTATGTGTTTGTTCTTCGTTTTTTTTTCATTTCACCATTCATATTTCCGTTTTCAGGTAGTGTAATTACTGAATTAACCAAATAGACAGTTTAAGACATAAGATGCCTGTGAGATGAGAACAAGTGGGAAATTGAGAGTCTTTGTACATTATGCTTAATGCAGCTAAAGCTATTTTGCTTCATACTTTATCTTTAGAATTCTTAGCTATGAACAGGTTGTTTTTTTTAAATTTTGTTCTCTGACACTAGTCTGGCTTGCAGTTTCAGAAATGTTTTTCTCTGGTCTTTGAACATATTAGCATTAACGCTTACTGAAATACGGTAAGCATGTAACTACAGAAGACCATTTAAAAATAGACTAGATTTCAGTGTGAAGTCACAGTGAATTTAAATACTTAGCTATTGGTATTATTCTGAGAGCTAGTGATTTATGTTCTTATTTTCATTAATATCAATATATTTACTTACTCTATTGTGACAAAAGGATTTGAGTACTATAAATAATTTCTAAAAACAATGCATAAAATTAGTTCAGAAGTCTTGCTTTTATAAAACCTTGAATGGCCTTGGGCATCAAACTAACCAGAACAAAGAAAAATGGAAAACACAAATTAAATAACGTGCCTTCTGCAGGCTCAGTGAACAAAACTGAGTGCTGTAAAGTTTGTTACATTTGGCTTCTGATGGGCAGTCAGAGGTGCAGGTTCCCAACACGAGGAGACACAACTGCCACTGTCCAGCTCCTGTCCTCCTTGAGTCACCGATGTGCTCAGCAGATGGCTTGTGGTAAGGTGTCTGTGTGACACATGAAAAACTGGTATTACACCTGAACAGGAATTAGCTTTAATAAAAATAGGAATATTTTGAATGAAATGTGAAGAAATAGAGCAAAGATTATGACCTAGGAGCAAAACCAAAAGTAAATGATTTGGCAGCATAAGGGCAGTCAAATTTGAGCATTATCAAGTGAAAGGAAAGATACACTGGCAAGATTGTTCTGAACAGTAGTGCGTGTTGGTTTTTTTCAGTAGCGATCATTGCAGAGAGCTAGAGGTCATGTTAGACAACTCAGGAAAAACATTTATTCAATATATGTTAAAAATAAACATTTAAGTTGTATAAAGTATGGAACAGATTAGACAATACCTTCAAAATATGAATAGGTAGACATTTTAGAGAAATTTTTGACGCACAGGCTAATTATTTTACAAAATAATTAGTTGATTAGGGCAGTTGATTTTACAAATGAAATACTTTCAAGGAATGTGTAACTGGAGAACTACTACATAGTCAATGGAAGTTGACCATCTGTGTATAAAGTTCCACTTAATCTTTCAAGAAATAGTAAAAAAGAAGTGACATAGTAATAGAATTATTAAAAAAGTAATTTAAAATTAATAAGATGAAACATACTTAAATTATTTCTTGAAGTCATCGGCACAGTATATTACATCTAAAGAGGTTAATACAATTCCAAAGAACAGTCAATGATTATTCCTTAAGAGAGGATAAGAGGGATACATTTCTTTGTGTTTAAGGGCATAAGCTTAGGAAAGGTTGGGAACAAAAAGTGATCATTAAGGAAACAGAAACAGTTTTATCTTTTGTCTCCTACTTGCTGCTTTTAAATAGAATACTGGAGTAGATGGAAGCTAAGCTCTGGATGCCCGCACTCTGAGTGTCATTTGTGGTACACTGGAAAACCCTGATCTTGTTATGCGTGCACACTCCAGCAGCCCTCATCTGCTGGCCTTTTATATTAGAGGATCTCTTTAAATACAATACAGCTTCTTTCCAGCCTTCATTTGAAAGGAAACTTGTGTACCTTGAGAGGAGAGAGGGAGAAGAAAAGGCAGTAAAGAGGAGTTATCATTCAGGTCTCAGCTCAAAGAATCACAGAATATTAGGAGTTGGAAGGGACCTCGAAAGATCAGCCAGTCCAACCCCCCTGCCAGAGCAGGATCACCCAGACTAGATCGCACAGGAACACGTCCAGGTGGGTTTTGAATGTCTCCAGAGAAGGAGACTCCACAACCTCTCTGGGCAGCCTGTTCCAGTGCTCTGTCACCCTTACAGGAAAAAAGTTTTTCCTCATGTTCACATTGAACCTCCTATGTTCCAGCTTGCACCCATTGCCCCTTGTCCTGTCATTGGCTGTCACTGAGAAGCGCCTGGCTCCTTCCTCCTGACACTTTCCCTTTACAAATTTATAAACATTAATGAGGTCACCCCTCAGTCTCCTCTTCTCCAAGCTAAAGAGACGCAGCTCCCTCAGCCACTCCTCATAAAGGATTTGCTCCACTCCATTGATCATCTTTGTGGCTCTGCGCTGGACTCTTTCAAGCAATTCCCTGTCCTTCTTGAATGGAGGGGCCCAGAACTGAACATGATATTCCAAATGTGGTCTCACCAGGGCACAG
>NW_010173765.1:24128-25932 GCF_000695765.1 Mesitornis unicolor | reverse complement strand
TTCCCCAATTTATACTGGACACCCTTGGGGGATAAGAGGGGTTTTTGCAAAGTATTTTGAGTGCTGGGCAGTGCAAGGGGGGGGTACTCCCAGTGAGAACCAGTTGTCAGCTCTGGCAAGGAGCAGGGTGGTTTTGAGGTGTAGGAATGGTTGTGGCACGCACATGTGAGCGAATAAACACATTCCTCCAGCACTGGAGGAGTTGAATGCAATGGGGAAAAGTCAAGGGGAGAGCTCAGGTCACAGCATCACTTTATGCATAGGGTGTGCAGTGCTGGTGGGAAGCAGCCGTGAGCTCAACCTCATGTGAGACCACGGCTCTGATCCCCAAACTGAACCCCAAACAGAGCTGAGGATGGAGCCCAGGTCTGACCTCCATGATGTGCCGCTGCCAGTGTGTCCTGGAGAGGGCCCAGCTGCTCGTGAGAGGCACTTTCCTTCTCCCACGGGAGGTTTCAAGCTGCTTTCAGTTGGAAATGTTAGTGCTGTTCCCATGTGAAGTGACATTTTCCAGCTCTTCAGTTCCAGCAGCACAAAATTGCATTTTCAGGCCAAACAAAAGGAAGATCTTTGTTTTGACACGTGTGGCAGAGAGAACGTTGGGGGGTTTGTTTTTTTTCCTTTGGCATTGATGGTTTTCCTCTTGTGACAACTCTCAGTGTAGACAACGGGGCAGTGTTGCATGGGCAGGCTCTTCATGGGAGAGGAAAGCTGCAGTAAAGCCTGAGGAGACTCCACTGTCCTGGTTCACGCTGGGGAATTGCAAAGCAGGGGGACACGACCCCTGAGCTGGGGGTGCCTCTGCTTTGCTTCTCCCCAGGGCCTGGTCCCTTCCTGCTGCCCTCAGCTGCAGCTGGAGGAAATGCTGATCCTCAGCTGCAATCAGTGATGCTGCAGCTGATCCCCAGGCCCTGCACCTCTCACCTCGCTGCTGCTTCCTCTCCACTTCCCCATGGGCTGGAGAAGGCCCCAGCCCCTTCCTCCTGCAGGAGGGAGCGTGGGAAGCGTCCACCATCGTTTTGGGGAGCAGGGGGCTGTGGTTTTATGCTGTGAGCTCCGCTCCTCGTGCTTGTGCCTCAGTTTCTCTCCGTGTGAAGAGTGAGGGATGATCCACAGCTACTCCAGAAGGATGAGCTGTGCTAGGGATGCACTAAGAAGTACTTTACAGAACGCTTCACAGGCTGGTTTCTGGGCAGCAGCAAGGACCAGTTCAGGAGCTGCAAGGCTCCTCTGCTGCCTGGCTGCAGGACTGCAGAGCACAGAGGATTTGGGATCCCCTGGAGCCGTGTGCTGGCCCCAGCAGCCAAAAATTGTGGATGCATCCATATGGCTGAGGCTGATGTGCAGACTTGTGCCCCTCATGCCCAGGCCTGGCAGGACTGACATGGCCACACCATCCCACTGTGCCGGGCCCTGTTGTCCCAGGGTGTCTTTTGTCCCCGCAGCGTGTCCGCCTGCAAGCTGCCGGACGAGGCCTGCTTCATCCTCTACGAGTTCTGGCAGGACGTGACTTCGTGGAGAAGGTTGGAGCCTTTCCTTGTGCGGGGCCGGGTCTGGATGCTCTGGGCAGGGGGTGCTGACAGGATTTGGGGAGCCAGGGTGGGGGTGGATACCAGAAGCAGCCCTGTCCCCGTGCGGGGCCGGGCACCCCCTGACCCTGGGTGCTGTTTCGCAGCCACTTGCAGTCCAGCTGCAGCAAGGCTTTCCAGCGCGCCATCGTCAGCTTGCTGGAGTCCCCGGAGCTGCTGACCACCATGCTCTTCCCAGGT
Organism: Mesitornis unicolor; assembly: GCF_000695765.1. Taxonomy (NCBI): domain Eukaryota; kingdom Metazoa; phylum Chordata; class Aves; order Mesitornithiformes; family Mesitornithidae; genus Mesitornis; species Mesitornis unicolor. Next base: position 24,163 of record NW_010173765.1, on the reverse strand, counting down.
GAGGGGGGGACAACACCAGCCTGGGGGGCCCTGAG
>NW_010173765.1:22949-24065 GCF_000695765.1 Mesitornis unicolor | reverse complement strand
ATTGGCCTCTGCCCCCCCTAAACCCCCAATCCCCTGGTGAACGCTGCCTGCGCATCCCTGATCCCCCTCCTCTCTCCCCAGCTTCCTGGTGGATCATGAACAACAACTGACCCTGGGCAGTGCTTGAGGACGCCCTCAGCATGCGGTCGGATGCGGAGCCCTCGGCCCAGCCCTCACCTTCATCACTTCCCATCCCTCATCCCCTCCTGTGGTCCAGCAGGGGCTGCCCACCCATCATCCCTGGCAGTGTTTGACCCTTTTGCTCTGTTCATGTTAATTTATTTATGCTCCCCCTCCAGGAGTTTCTGTGCTGCCCCAGGGGCGCGAGGCCACCCCAGCAGCGTTTGTGGGGGGGTCACACTTAAGGGTGGCAGCTGTCCCAGCAGCCCTCAGCCCCTCTTGTACCCCCATTTCCTCTTCTTTGTGAATCTGGGGACAGGCCAAGGCTCCTCAGGCTGCTGAGCCATGGCCTGGGAGCTGGGCTGCCTCCTCTGGACTGTGAGTAGTGTTTTATAGAAAAAAAAAATACTAAATATTTCTGGTAAGGTGTCCCAGAGCTGGCCCTGGCCGTGCCAGCAGCCGTTGCAATGGTTTGAGATTGAACTGGTGCTCCCCCAGCTATGCCCATGGCTGTGCACATGTCCCCCCCAAATAAACCACTGCACACCTCCTGGGGAGGGCGAGCGTGGCTCCCTCCTGCGGTGCTCTCTTATCCCCCAAACCGGAGTTATCCCTGGTTTGTGTGGTGCCAGAAAGGGTGGGGGCAGAGGCAGGGGCACAGAGCAGAGCCCCCAGGGCTGGGGCTGGGGTTGGGGACTTGCATTGCCCCAGCAGGAGCTGCTCTGGGGCAGCCTGGGTTTGGGGTGCAGGGAGGGGGACAGGGGCAATGCCAGGAGCAGTGGGATCAGGGAAAACCCTAAGAGGGGGAACAGCAGCTGCTGTGTGGGTGTTTGGGCACCCTCAAACCCCAGCCCAGGACCCCACAATCACAAAAAACCAACGTATTTAAACAAAGAAATCTGTAATTACCACATACAGGGTTAAACGCCAGCTCTGCCTGGGCTCTTTTAGGGCTCCCCCAGTGTCACCACCACAGGGGAGGCAGCTTTCACCCCC
>NW_010173765.1:22313-22918 GCF_000695765.1 Mesitornis unicolor | reverse complement strand
CCCCAGCTCCCCTGGCCAGAGGAAGGGGGAGCTGTGCGATGAATAGAGTCTTTTTATTGACTACTTCGGCGTAGAACAAACTAAATACATCTGTAACAGTTGGGGTTCCTTTATACAGTACATTAAATAAGTTATGCACAGGAATGAAGTAACAAATTCCCATTACAGAATTAAATGTCAACCGAAAAAAAAAGGAAGAAATAAAACCAGAAACCTCAACCCAAGGTCTTCCCATGTCCAAACTTCACATTTATCATTCCGAAAGCAAAAAGGAGCAATCATCCTACCCATGACTGTTAGTACTTCATTCATTTACACTGGGGTTAATTTTAGTACATGGCCATCGACGTTGCATGAGAATTATGGAAGACAAACCTATTTACAAGCGACTTCTTCCAGCCCTGCCCTGCTCCTCTTCCAGCACCAGCGACCTGCGTTTACACTGCGCTTACCTGAGACAGCTCCGAATTGGCTCTGCCGCAGCTGGGAGCCCCGGCACCTCCTTGGGGACGTGGGGCAGGCGTCCCAACCGCCATCCCAGGGACCTTGTGGCTTTGTTTTTGCATAATCAAAGCTGGCAGACACAGGAATCGCCCGCTCTACCC
>NW_010173765.1:20664-22266 GCF_000695765.1 Mesitornis unicolor | reverse complement strand
AGCAGTTCACTGACACCCCTGCAGACTCCGTGAGGGTTCATTGCATCGCTGTTATCCGCCTCCAGTTGAGACAGTGATCAAAAATAAATTTGGGGATGACTCTCCTCATTGGGCCCCAGCTCGGCAACTGCATAGAAACGCGGCTTTGCTGAGGTGATGGATTTCCAGGGTCCGTCTGCATGGAAAATCAGTGAAGCTCCCCAAAGGACCCGTGTCCATCCCTCCCATGGGCTGAGCCTCTGATGGCCCCCATGAAGCACCCCAAAACAGCCCCTCCGTGGGTCTGTGCTGCCCCAAATCCCTCCTCCCACACCACAGCAGGGTCTCTCCAAGCCATGGATGTCCCCAGGGTGACCGCAGCATCTCCACAGGGCCCTGCTCTCTGAGCTTGAATTTTTGGGACAGTCCCTGGGCATCTCTGGGGCGAGGAGCAGCCCCACGGGAGCCCCCATTGAGTCCTGTATTTGTTTCAATAGTTTGGCCAATATACACGGAGACAACAGCTCTAAAAACCCACTGCAATCACATGAGGATCCCTGGTTCAAGCCAACAGCAATAGCTCTCAAACCAACACCTTCCACGCAGTGAAAAATAAACCAAACGCTCTCTGCATAGCAAAACAACAGCACCCAGCTGGACAGGGCAATAACCACCCGAAACAAACCCAGATTTGCTCTGCGCTTCCCCCCCTCAGCAAAGGTCCCACCCAGGGCAACACAAAACTGTCTGTCCCGCCACCAAACTGGATTAAATCCCAGATCAAATGCCTGCATCTTCCTGGTACTGACATTTGAATCCTCTCCTCCCTCTCTGTGATCGGCCACCAACCTGCAGGCAGGGGCAGAGAGGGCTCAGCTTTTGCCACTGCGCTGGAGGACGAGATGCTCCCGCTGGGGAGATGGCTCTGGTCCGATCACGGCCATCGGAGACTGCGCTGTGTGGGAGCAAGGATAAAAACCAGATGCGAGCGATGGAGCAAACAGGAGGAGGCAGCTCGGACACCTCAGGGAAGGAGCCTGAGCACGGGGCTCAACATCTGCATGTGCCGACGGTGTCCAGGGCTACCCCAGCCCGGCGTCATCCAGGTCCCAGGTGATGCTGTGGTACCCCCAGCAGAGATGCGCACAGAGGGCAAGGCCGGCCCTGGTTCTTCACAAGCCACAACAAAAGAATAAAAGAAAAGAAAATGAACCCAAAAAAAGCAGAATGAGGCGGCACAGCCCAAACGCCAGCGCTCCGAGGAGGCGGCACCACGGGTCCAACGTGTCAAGCGACAGCAGTCGCTGCGGGGTTTTATTTCTCAGCTTTCAGGGGAGCTGATGGAATGGAGCGGACCCAACCTCCCCCTTCAGAGTCCGTTTGTGTCTATCGCTGTCACGGATGCCGGCGTGGAGGAGCGCGAGGTGGTGGCCGAAGTCTTCTCGAGGGCCGGGCTGGCCACGCCGTCCAGGCTCTTGGTGGCCGCGGACCGGCCCGTGGGCAGCGCCAGGGGCTTGCTCTGGCCGTGCAGGCCCTGCCCGCAGATGCGGTGGTGCCGCTCCCAGTCCTTGTGTTGGCAGAAGGAGCCGCAGTAGCGGGCGATGTTGCAGCCGCTGCAGGGCT
>NW_010173765.1:0-20319 GCF_000695765.1 Mesitornis unicolor | reverse complement strand
AAGCAGCAATGTTTTGGTACCGCTCCCAGCCGAGCGCTCCCCGCGGGGATTTCAGTGCCCTGCACGGGCACCGCTTGCTCTGCACCCTCCCTGGCTGCACCAGAGGTGGGAGCGGGCACATTTGGAAACGAGAGCAGCTCGTTTGAAAGCCTCTGAGCCAAGTGGAAGTGCTCCCAGAGCCCAGGCTCCAATCTGGACGAGGAGCAAAGCCCCTTTGGCCGCCGGGAGAGGTGGCAGCTGTTGGGCTCACGGCTGCCACCGCGGCCTCACCGGGGCACGGGGCCAGCGCTGGGAGCTGCGGCCGCAGCTGCTCCGAGGGGGATGAGCATCTCCCACAGCTGGAACCAGGCAGCAGCAACCGCAGGGCAGGGAGGGCAGGTTCGGCTGTGGGAAGGCAGGTTCTGCCTCCAGTGCTGCCCATCGGGGCACCGTGCTGCTGCCAGCACCAGCAAAACGCACGGGAGATGCTGACCGGTACCAGACAGCCCCGTCGCAGGAAGATTCCCTGCTCCTGGGAGCTGCACCAGAGCCAAAAGCTCCTGGTGATGATTTATGGTGAACAGCAAAGCACCAAAGCGAGCCGGTCAGGAGCAAGCTGCTCCAGAGCCAGCGCATCCCCGAGGCTCCTTTTGACCAAAAAGCAGGACTTGCCACCCAAAAAAAAACCCCCACTGCACCCTGCGGTAACTTGGAAAAGTGGGTCACTGCCTTACAGCTGTGTACACCTCAAGAAGTGTTTTAAACCCCGTTTCAAAGGTTACGCAGCCTGCCAGAAGATGTGACAGCTTTTCAACGTGGCCTTTACAGCAGAGCTCTGGGTGCTGGGGAGATGGGGCTGGCACCAGCAGGGGATGCTCGGCTGCTCCCTGGGATGAAGGAGGAGGAGGAAGAGGAGGAGGATGCTCCTCTGGTGCTCCCCGATGAAGAAATCATTTCCTTGGCTCATCTCTTCCACGGATGCTCGAGCTGTTCCACCCACTCCCACCATGTGTGCATTCAGCCTTCAGCAATTTAATCAGGAAATAGGATGGACGCAGATCTCTAACACCACCTCGTATTTACGTGGCTCCTGCTGTGCACAGGGACCCCGGCACCAAACCTTGCCCAGCAGCGGGGACAGAGACCCCTCAGGAAGGGGGAAACAGCCCCACACAGTCCCAGCAGACACAAACTCCCCCTTCCCATCAGGTTCTTGCTCAGCAGAAACAAAAGCCTCTGCTCTTGCACTGTTTTCAAGCCCACAAACAGCAATTCCTTTTCTGCACACATCAAGCACCCCACAACAGCAGATTTCTCAGCTAAACCGAGAGCTGCACCCACTGGCATCCCCCCCTTTTCTTCCACACCTCCCTCAACCCCAGCAAATCCCTGGTAGTTGCACTGGGACCAGCTCACGGCTCCCAGTGGTGCCTTCACCCAGTTGTTGGGCACACGTGGGTGCTGCAGACACCATTTAGGCTGAGTCCCCTGTCAGCTATATCTAAAAATGTTATTTTTATGGTATAAACATTCATTTAGGTATTGATTGGAGAGGGATTTCTACAAGGAAAAGGGATGGGGGACCTGCAGGGTCTGAGCCATAGGCTGAGTCCCCTGTCAGCTATATCTAAAAGTGTTCTTTTTATGGTATAAACATTCATTTAGATATTGATTGGAGAGGGATTTCTAAAAGGAAAAGGGATGGGGGACCCGCAGGCTCTGAGCCGCTGCTGGGCAGGACCTGGAGACTTTGAGAAGCCTTTCCTAGGACGTGCCCTGCTCCTCACCTCCGTGGACTCCTCCTGTTCGTTTATCACCAGGAAAGCGTCCTCGGTGGCCTGGCGCTTGGCGTCCGCGATGGTCTGCTCCATCCGAGCCCTCTCGGAGGCGATCATCTCAAACGCCTTCTGCTCAGCCTCTGCCACCGCTTTCTGCACCTCGGACATGGCCTGGCGCTTCACCTCGTTCACGGCTTCTTCTGGAAGAAAAGAGCAGCTTCACCCTCCAGCCTGAGGCAGGGGCCGAGCCTCCGACAGCCGTGGGTCGCTGTCAGCATCACCACCACCACTCCTGGGAGCAGCGGGACCCATGGGATCCCCACTGGCACCGCACAGAAGGAGCTGAGCCCTTTGGGAAGCGCAGGCCGGGGGCTTTGGCAGCGCAGCCGTGCACACCCTGGGGCGTTGCTGCAGCTGGGTTTCTGCAGAGCAACTCTGCAGCATCTGCGTTTCCCCCCAGGCGACGCGGCCGAAGCCCTCGCCAAGGCTACGAGCAAACACTCACCGGCTTTTTTCCATATCTCCTCAGTGACGTAGCCCGTTCCCGACCGGCTGCTGAACTCCCGCAATGAATCTGCTGGAAAAAGGGACACGGGGAAAGGTTGGTGAAGCCTCATCTGCTGCTCCAGAGCCCAGCGGTGCATCATGGAGCAGGGCAGAATTAACCAGCTAGGGCTCAGAGCAGAGGATTCCTGTATTTAAAGCCATCAAACGCTCAGATGATAAATTACAGCATTTAATTAGTGTCTTGCATAATTTATGACACCGTATAAGCCATTTCCTGTACTCTATAACAACAGGCAATGCTGCTAAAGATACACCATCCAGCATCTGCACTGCCCAGTGACTCTGAGCATCGATCTCTATCGCCAGTTTACATCATAAGCTTGAAAATCAGCCCTAGGTCCCACAAGGGGAGGAAGCATCACCAACATCCCCAATTTATAGAAGAAAAATTGAATTATTCCACCTTTAACATGGGGTGTAAGTATATTGGTCATGATTATAATTAAATACAGCAGGGCTGAAAGCTGGCTGTGCCCAACCACCCCATGGGCTCGCTGCACCTTGCTCTGCACTCACATCTGGAGCCACAGGTGCTTCATTTCTGAGCAATTTGGATTAGTAAATCCTATTTCAGTTCCCTCTGCTGGTGCACTTGTCATTGTTTTCCCAGGAAATACTCGTTCTTGCTGTCTGGGGACGATGAAAACTCGTTCAGATGCAGCTAAACCTGGGCTGGGCTCTGACTTGGGTGGTTCTTTTTGACATGCAAGAGGACTCCCTCTATTTTCTACCCAAAAAAGCCAAATATATATAAAATTGAGATTTTTAGTTTGACATTTATGGGTATTTTCTAACAAGAATATTTTATTATTGAACGATCAGGGGTTTTTTTCTCCCCCCAGTTTTTGATTTGCAGCCTATTCGTTTGGACAGCAATTACAATTACATCCAAATGCCTAAAACTTGGGGTTTTTAGAACAGAGTCAAACCCCTTGCATACTGGAGGGGAAAAATAACCACCTTTAATGAAGTGAAGTTGACTCATAATACAAAAATAGAATTAATAACACAGGTAGCAGCTCCTACACTTACAGCAGCCTTTGGTATTTTTAGAATTAGCAGACCTTGGCATTTTAAATCATTTAGGGAAGAGACCGGAGGGGGACAGGGGTGGAAGCAACCACCTTCTCCTGCCTTTGCACCCCCTGGTGTCTCAGCTTTGAGGGACCTTGGGTCAGTTTGGTTGGGTTTGGCTCTGCCACAGCGCAAATCCGGGCACCAGAAAGTGCTGCTGCTGCCCAAAGGTGCCTGAGATATCAGCAACGAGTTGTCTCCCTTCAAGGCTTTGATAACAGCCACGCACTGCTTAAGCATCTAATTTATATCCGGACTGGAATACATTCTCATACATGGCTTTATGCCTAATATAGCCGTGCCGCAATTAGACACCTACTTAACGAGGCCCCGGCACCGCGCGCCCACCCTCGCTCACCGCTGCCGATGGAGTCGGAGCTGCTGGGGCTGTGCTGCCTGGCCAGGAGCTCAGCGCCCGCCTTGCGTGGCTCCGCCGTCTCGCTGCAGCGCCGCTTCCAGTAGTTGAGCTCCTCCCGGTCGGCCTCCTGGCAGCGCCGCAGCACGGCCATGGAGCGCCGGGTCTTCTCCACCATCTCCATGATGCAGTTCAGCGCCTGTGGGGAGGAAATGCGCTTTCGTGAGCCGCCCCTGCTGGTGAGGTCAGCATCACTCCAATTTCTCATCCTAGGTACCATAGGGACCAGCCCAGGAAGATGAAATGCAAGGTCACGTCGCAGGAGCAGGCTCTGAGCTCAGTGTTTTGGCTGATGTGGTATTCACAGAATCCCAGAGCGTTAGGGATTGGAAGGGACCTCAAAAGCTCATCCAGTCCAATCCCCCTGCCGGAGCAGGAACACCCAGATGAGGTTACACAGGAAGGCGTCCAGGCGGGTTTTGAATGTCTGCAGAGAAGGAGACTCCACAACCTCTCTGGGCAGCCTGGGCCAGGGCTCTGTCACCCTCACTGAGAAGAAGTTTCTTCTTCAATTTCAGTGGAACCTCCTGTGTTCCAGTTTGTGCCCATTACCCCTTGTCCTATCATTGTTTGTCACCGAGAAGAGCCTGGCTCCATCCTCGTGACACTCACCCTTTATGTATTCAGAGTTAAGATTGGGTTCTGTAGCCACACATGTAACAGCGATGCTGAGCAGCACAGGTCAGGAAGGAGGTGATCACACCCACACCATGGGGCTCTGGTCACCATAGGAGGCTCAGGGCCACGTTTCTAAAGGTGGACGTGAAAACACCCCATTTTCCTATGGGAACAGGGTGTCCATGCAAGAGCTGGCTGCAATCCTGGTGCCAGCTCTCATAGCCACATCCCAACTGAGCTACGGGGCCTCTACTCCACACCCCCACCCCCAAAACATCCACTTTAGAGCATAAACAAGCATGGGGTCTCTCTGCATGGGTGATCAAAGCTGGATCTCAATCCCATATCTCTGGGGGAAACGCTCCAATGAAGTGCATGGACTTGCTCAGAGGAAAAACCAGACTGCAGAAAGACCCAGCTCTTGCTGTTGGTACCTACTTGAGGCCCATAAAAGGCCTCAGCCCAGGAAAGAAAGTCTTTAAACAAAATAATGATAGGTTTACTTGTTCTGCAAACTGAGATCCTTGCTGCATGTAGCACATCTGAACATTTATCAGCACAGCACTGGCCTGGCCTGCTGCAGGAAAGACCTGTGCAGAGTCCAGGTGGGGTTTGGCTGCTCGGGCAGGACACGGCCCTGCTCTGCAGAGCTCCCAGCTCCAGACACTGCATCCAGAACGGCTTTGTCCTCCACTGACCACGGGCAGAGAAAACGCACCAGGAAAGTGCTGTGCTCCCATCTGCCCTCCCCACCATCCACTCTCCGGTGGCTTGGCCCCCTAAAGCCACTGGGAAAGCCTGGCTGTGGTACCAACAACGAGAAGATCCTTACATGATCGAGGTGCTTCCACTCGTCAGCCCACTCTCTCTCCGTTAAGCGGTGGTCCACCAGCTCGTCCTGGTATCCTCCATTCAAACCTGCAGCAAACCACAGCCAGGTGAGGGATTTACGAGTACCAGTCAACATTTCACCTGGCATCCCAGGGATGCCTTCAGTGTCATCGACTTCCACCCATGACTGCACAGTCCTTGGGCCATCCAAGGACCCCTATTTGTTTCCCAAAGCCTCTGTGTGTGTGTGTGGGTCACATTCACCTAAAACAACGTGTGAGTGCGAGGCCCTCAAGGAGAAGTTTCAGCAGCCAGGGCTGCACCCCAACTTTTGTGGGTGTTTCGTGGCTCATCTTCTGGGAGGAGAAGCCCTGATGTTGTAGGTGGGTCTGTCCCTGGAACCTGATGTCTGGATTGATGAAGTCATTACAGTAATTGTCATTGGTTAGACATGATTGCCATTTCTACTTGGTCATTTGCATACACAAAGGCTGGTGGGAGAGGTGTTGTCTCAGGTGTTGAACTGCTAGGAAATGTTAAGGTATATAAGGATAGAATGGAGCCATGTGTTGACCTAGGACCTGCTCTAGACCAGCAAAGTGACCCAAAACCCAATCTAGAGCCACCTCGCTACCAAACCTCAGCTCCAGAATCCATACCTGCTCTAGAAATGACTGCACCAACACCACCTTCACTCTACAACCAACCAAACCTTGAAACCCAGCCTCTGGAAGGGATCTGGGCTCCAGGGCCAATCCAGACTCCAGGGCCCTGGCCTAGGGATGAAGCAAGGCCAAGTGCTGGGGTTGTGTAGCCTGGAGAAAAGGAGGCTGAGGGGAGACCTTATCACCCTCCACAGCTCCCTGAAAAGAAGGGGTAGAAAGGTGGGGTTGGTAACAAGTAACAAGTGATGGGACAAGAGCAAACGGCCTCAAGTTGCACCAGAGGAAGTTTAGATTGGATCTGAGGAACAATTTCTTTGCCAGAAGGGTTGTCGAGCGCTGGAAGGGGCTGCCCAGGGCAGTGGCGGAGTCACCATCCCTGGGGGTATTTAAAATACAAGCAGATGTGGCACTGAGGGACGTGGTTTAGTGGTGGAGTTGGCAGTGTTAACAGTTGGACTCGATGATCTTAGAGGTCTTTTCCAACCTAAATGATCCTACAATTTTACAACTAAGAGCCCCCCAAGGCTTTCTCACCAAGACCCCCGTGCCTGTCCCGAATCTCTCGGTGCTCCAACATCTTGCTGGGGTCCCTGTAGAGGTGGGAAGTGGCGATATCCTCCAAGGTGTAGTGCTGGAGGGGCGGCGGGGTGGGATGGAACTGCCCCCCAGGGTTCATCAGGGGGATCGCCAGGGCCGGGCTGTGTCGGGGCGCGGGGCTGATGGTGCAGACCCTCTTGGCTGGAGGCTCCGTCGGCAGCGGCTCCCTCTCAAAGCTGCTGTCTTCCCTCCTGCAACCACAGCGGCACAGAGAGACGTTTGTTAGCACCCCATAAACATCCTTGGAAAGGGGAAAATGCAGATTTTGAGTCAGCAGAGTTTGGGCAGGGATGATTTTAGCAGGGGGTAAAGGTGAGGAGCTAAAGCAAACTTGCTCCACTTGTGAGCAAATCCACAAAGCGACCCCGTCAAAAGGAAAAGTTCAAGGTGCCCGAGCAAAGTGATTCATCCTCCCGAGCGTGACCAAATGAAGATTTCACAGTTTTGATCAATTTGAGGCACGCTCCACATAATTGCATAACAACTTTTAACTTGGAATTTAATAAGTGGTGAAAACGAACCGCATTCTTCCCAGCCCTGAGAGCACCCCCGCTCGCTCAGCTCTGCAGCTCAGGATCTTCAGTGCTACCCAACAAATCCCTCCCTGGGACAGACCCTGCCCAAAAGAGGATCGCAACCTGAATTCCTGGTGCAGGAGGAGCAATTATTGGTGTCTTATTAACAGCTAGACCGGTTGTTGGGAGTGACAAGATCCTATGGTTTAGCCCTGGATGCTGCCTGAAGCTTTGACAGCAAAGTTGAAACAAAAAATCACGACTTCAAGGACTTGGCAGAGTGACTAAAGCTGTTGCTTTACCTGTCCGGGCTGTGCCTCTTGCCATTGCCGTTCACCTCGATCAGCAGCTCGGAGGAGTCGGCGGGGGACGCGGTGTTGGTGTTGAGCAGGATGTGCTCGTGCTGCGCCAGGTACTGGGACGGCGTCTGCTTGGCAGCGCGGGCGCAGTGCAGCAGCTCTCTCTGCAGCAGGGGCAGGTTGGCCTGCAAAGCAAGCACAGCTCTGGTTGACGCAGGCTGAGGGGCAGGAGCTTCCAGCCACTTGCAGGTTTGCTCTGCACGTAATCCCACAGAGCAGTAACAGCCATAGCCCCCGTTCAAGATCCAACGGCTCCTGGTGTCTGCGCTGTCACATTTACCTGTATTTTCTCAAGAGCTGAGGATGGTGCCCCTAAAAAACCAAGGGTGACAGGAAGCGCTCTGGGCTTCCAGCATCCAACCACCCCACACACGTTCCCTACGCCAGCACCTCAAATATTCTAGGTGGGAACATTTGCAAAGAAAGATTACAGCATCAGAAGACATTGAGCAGAGCTCGGTTTGTCTCCTTTACCCCTAACAGGCAAGCAGACATATGTGGCACTTGTTATAACACTGGCTTTCCACATGGCCACCGCCACGGTCTGTGCAGTCTGTCTTGGACCTGAACAAAATTGTTCAGAAACCACGGGGTACTCGAAACGCCAGCTTTCCCAGCCGTGACGCGCTGCCAAGCGGCACAGGCTGGCACACGGAGCATCAGCAACCCCCCCAGCTCCCCGTCACCTTCAGAAAGGGGATCACAAACGGCCGCAGGGGGAAATTCGTCGCCTCTTGCAGCTTGCAGTGAAATTCCTCGATTGTCACCGTGGAGTTCTGAGAAGAGAAATTAGGAAATGAAATGACAATTTGTTCTTATTTTTAGACACGTGGGAAACGGCTCCAACTGAACAGAGCTGGAAGGGAGACTGCATCTGCCACTACCCGACTGACAATGTTTGATCCTGGCTGATGCAGCCAAAACCACTCAGGCCAATGGAGTTCGAATGCTGCCCTAGGGAAGGGGTGAACGCTGCTGCCCAGCATCCTCCCAGTGCCGGTGCTGGGAGGCAGGGCCCGGTTTTGGGAGGCAGCAGGACCCAGCCAGCATCTCCTGCACCCTGAGAACAGCAGTCAGAGGAACCCTGACAGCTTATCATGTCCTTGCCAAAAGGGTAAGCTAAAACACTACCCTGCACCCATGGAAATAGAGATACACCTGCCTGCTTCACCTGCAGCGTTTTGCACCCAGTGCTCAAGCCCCATGAACGCTCCCAGGGCTGTGGACACCCCCATGTTAACCTTGGAAGCAGAAACAATCCAGGCTGCCTGGTAGGAGCAGCCCATAAAGGCGAAAAAAGCCCTTTAAACACAGCCCATGTTCACCACTGCCATCATAAATGACATCTTTGAAGTGTCATGGTCTTCTCTACACACTTGAGAGTTGAGAAGCACTACAAGGTTTCTGGACTGAGTCCCCGCCAGCACCAAGACCCTGTTCCTGAGCAGCACCCTTGCTTTTACCACTGCACCCTGCCTTGCAGAGCAAAGCAGCCTTGAGCTTGAGCACACTGAGGTCAGGACACTAACAAAGCAGTGGCTGGGACTGACTTTTTTTTGCATGGAAGCATGGTCAGGATCAGGCAATCAAATCTGCACGAGCAACAAATCACTTCCCTGGTAGAAAAACTGCCAAACGTGTGAAGTTTCCTTTACGAGAGGAAATGGAGAAGCCCAGCATGGCCCATGGCACCAGACCTGTGGCCTTCATAGAAAGGCTTAGTCCAAATCCTGCCAAGTTTTAAGCTCAGTTTGAGCCAAGCTTATGCCAAAGCCACTGGACAAACAGCTTTACGAAACCCACTGAAGGCAAGGCAAAAAAACCCATCAGTAAGTTCAGCAGAAGGCATTAAACACTACAGAGCCTCTCTCAGTCGAGAGCTCTGTTATAAGGACACAAACAGACACTATTGTGTAACGTGGGCCAGGATCCCATCACCAAAGTGACCTGGGTCGGTGTGCAGGGCTTACCACTAACGCCAGGACGAGGGTCCGGACTTTCTCCCCGATCTCTGGCGAAATGTCGTTGCCAAACTGCTGCAGGGTGGTGAGGAAGCGCTTCAGCTTGCTGAGCTGCCGGGCGCCGCACGTGGCCGGGAGCTGCTGGTTGGTCAGCGAGGAGGAGGAGGAGGAGGAAGGACCGTTGCTAAACCTCTGCGGTGGGGACGGGGCCCCGTTCAGCGTTGGAGGGGAATGGTTTATTCCATTGGGAACTGCAAATAAGAGACAGAAGCGTTACTGGTGTTTTGGAGGATTCATCTTCCACCCCAGAGCCTGCAAACAGGGCAAGGAGCAGCAGAGGGGCTATGGCCCTGCAGCTCCGGTGTCTCCACCTCACCCCAAGGAGGGCTGACAGTGTCCTGGCACCCCGCTGCACCTCCCCGGGGATTTACAGGGAGTTTTGCAAACGTGATTGGGTTTTGTCCAACCTGGTCCCATCTGCGAGTTCGCCTCCTGGAAGCGGCGAGCATGTCGAAATAGATCCAAGGGCTGGAAGTTTGGGAGCTTGGCAAAGGATCAGAATAAACTGTTGACATCCCTGTTGTGCAACCCCGAGCCCTGTCCGAAGAGCAGCTGTGCGTGGGGGCCCCAGCTCAGTACAAACCCAGATTTTCAGAGGTGAAAAGTACATCATCCTAAAGATAGTTTGGGCTGATCCACTGGATTATCCTTAAAAGCCCAGCCCTGCATTCCTTACGGATGCAAGCAGTGAAGAGAAGGCCACAGGCCATAAAACCCATTTTTATAGCAGGGGAAGGTGCAGCGGTTTGCAACAACAAAAAAAAAAATATGCCAAAATTTCCGCTGCAGCTTCGCAAGGATCAACACCAAACCCTCACCAGCCTGGGAAAGGCTTTTCAGAGAAAAAAGGCAGGAGGTGCTCGAGCAGTTAAACCGCTCTGGGGTGCGAGGGTCAGAGGCTGGAAAGGCTCCACACACCTGGACCTGCTGCGGTGAGGGGAGCCGCGAAGATGAACCCGAGTCAGTTAAGATGCAAGGGAAAGATAAGGCTGAAGAGACCCTCAAAGGTGGTTCCTGCTAACCAGGGTTCTTCTGGGGCGTAACAGACACGTCCTTACACAGACAGGGAGGTGGTGAAGGTGAAGGCCAGGACTGAGAGGAGAAAAGAGAGCTTGTGCCTTTTGTTCTGGAGCAATGGGACAGCAAAACTCCCATCCACGCTGGCTTTCCCAAACCTGCAGCAGGGGTAGCTACCATGCGGTACCTGCAAACACAGAGCTCATAAAGAGCATTCATTTTGCAACAGAAGTGTTATAAATAAAGGGAAAAACCCACCCAGAGCAGCTCCTCTCAAACAGCAACGGCCTGCACAACTCTGCACTCTCCAGAGGCTGCGACCAAGGCGCTTTACCCCTTCTCTGTTTCGCTTCCTCTTATGCTTTCAGCTCAAAGACCAGGGAGATCCACGAGCTCTGTTTATACCCTGGGAGAAGCAGGGGCTGTGCACCCAGGGGGCTGGGGGGTGGCAGCGGCAGAGGCCGAGGGATTCGGGTGATGCCATGGGTTGGTTTGGGGTGGCTGTCAGACACAGCCCCCGCAGCCACTGTGTTTTTAGGCTTGCCCTGCCTGACCCTCCTGCAAACAGCAGCACCATGGGGCTGGCAGTTACCAGATCCTGTGCATCACTGGGATCTGCACTGCCACACACCACAGGGCCGGGCTGTGACCCTCCCTTCCTGGGGAGGTGACAGTGCCAAAGCAAGCGTGGTGCACCAAGACCAGAGGGATTACTGCTGTGGGGAAAGGATGTTGAATTCTCGGGAACAGAAAAGCCAGCATCACAGGCTGCTCTGTTAAAGCCTGCCTTAGCTCCTCAGTAGGTGAAGGCTTTTCCCGTTGCTCCAACCCAACTCCAACACCAACCCAACCCAACTCCAATCCATCAAGGATGGGGAGGGCTCTGGAGAACAAGCCTGATGAGGAGCGGCTGAGGGAACTGGGCTTGTTTAGCCTGGAGAAGAGAAGGCTGAGGGGAGACCTCATCACCACCTACAACTGCCTCAAGGGAAGTTGTGGAGAGGTGGGTGCTGGGCTCTTCTCCCAGGTGATGGGGGATAGAACAAGGGGAAACGGCACCAAGCTGTGCCAAGGGAGGTTCAGGTCAGAGATAAGGAGGAAGTTCTTTCCTGAGAGGGTCGTCAGAAGCTGGCACAGGCTGCCCAGGGAGGTGGTGGAGTCACCATCCCTGGATGTGTTTAAAGAGCGGGTAGATGAGGTACTTAAGGATATGGTTTAGGGGGTAGACAGGAGCGGTTGGACGTGATGATCTCAGAGGGCTTTTCCAACCGAGCAATTCTGTGATTCTGTAAAAAACCCTTTTAAAAGCGATTTGCAGGCAGGCATGGCCTTCCTCCAGCGTGCTCCTCCTCGCCACGGGCTGTTACGAGGCAGGGCACACACCCACTGACCCCAGCCAAGACCTTTTGGCACAGCCGAGACATAAAAAAGGCAAGAACGGGCTTCACCACAGGTTGCATCTCTCATCTCTCCTGGAAAGAGACAATTAAGCCATTTGCAATCAGCA
Source organism: Mesitornis unicolor (assembly GCF_000695765.1). Taxonomy (NCBI): domain Eukaryota; kingdom Metazoa; phylum Chordata; class Aves; order Mesitornithiformes; family Mesitornithidae; genus Mesitornis; species Mesitornis unicolor. The sequence continues at coordinate 8,376 of NW_010173765.1, read as the reverse complement.
GATTCAGCCTCCTTGGCCCTTAGCAGCGTGCCAAGCAACCTCATTGGAAAAATTAATTTCTGTCACTTTGCTAATGGTCTTTTTCTGCCTTAGCGAAAGGAGAGCCATTAAAAACCCCTCAGCGTATAAAGATGGGGACAATGTGTCTGGCAGGATAACCCATTGCCAGCACTGTGCAAGACATCAGCGTGTGTCCTGAAAGGGGCTGGGTTGGAAATCTCCAAAATCCACTGCCAGCAGGAAACTGCGAGAGATCCCAGACACTGCCATGGACAGCAAAGCAGCGCAGAACCAGCCAGGGAGATGCTCAGTATGGGGGGAAAGAGGTGAGGAGAGCCTGGAAAATACACACGTGCAACGTGCTGGGGTCGGATAACTCCATGGCCAACAAAGTCGAGCAGCTTTGCTCTGGAGTGATGCTTTTTTAAAGACATTTAATGGCTTAAAAGTTGGCTAAGGGAGAAAAAAAAGACTGCTTTAGGCTGTAAGAAAAGGCTGTGTCCCTCTGGTCCGTGGAGTCACCTCTGAACAATGCTCTGCTAGAAGTGAGTATGAGCCTGCACTACGGCTGCAAAGGACCAGGATCGACTTAATGAGAAAGATGATAAAGAGAAGATGGAGAAAAGAGAATTTGGACAGAGAGCGAGGAATTTCTGAGGCTGAGACATTAAAAAAAAGGGAAAACTTCTTAATCTCAGCTGCAGAAACACTGCCTGCAAAGTGAGATACAGCAGAGTGGGAATTAACTCCTCCAAAAGATAGAGTGAAAAGCTCAGCCCTCGGCTCGTTTGAAGCAGACCTGATAAAAAGACTTCCATTTCTTAAGGACTTTATGGCAGAAATCAAGGCTGCACCTGCAAGAAGGACTCGAGGCAGCACTGGGAGCCAGGTAGGTGCAGGCAGGAGATAGGGGGGGATTACAGACCCCGTTACACGTCCTGCATACGGAGCAGAACAGCAGGAAAACCCCAGTCCCTGCTTCCTCACAGCCCTGGCTGATGGCTGAGACCTCCCTGGAGCCTTTCCTCCTGCCTGGAGCTGGGCAAAGCAGCGTTACGGGGGTCTTACGTGCAGTCGGGGTGAAGGACACGGGCCGGGGGCCGCCGGGGTTGACGGGGGGCAGCGGTGGCATGTTGGGAGGAGAGGACCTGGACTGGATCTTCACTTCCACGGGCGATCCGGGCATCACGGGCACCCTCTTCTCACCAGCAACTGCAGGAAGAGAAGGTGGAAACGCTCAGCTGTGGTCACGGAGCAGCATTTCCCCGCCCAGCACAGCGAGGACGGGCGCAAGGGTGCAGAAGAGAGGCGGGGAGAAGTCACACAAGGCTCCAGCGCTGCTCAGCACGGCCCTGAGCTGGGAACAGGCACTGGGGTGCAGTGGGCGATGCTGCTTGGTATGTTCAGGATGCCCACATTCACCACTGACCGCATCTTCTCAGCCCCAACGCTTGAAGATGCCTCCTCAAAGTATTTCTGCCTGTTTGCTTTGCTTTACCCCCATTTAAAATCCTGTTAACCCCGAGGTGTGCCCACCAACCTCATCACCAGGGCATAACCAGGTTTCAGCTCCAGCCCCGCTTCCCGACCGGTACAAACACACTTCAAAGCAACCACTTTGGCAAACCCTGACCAGTTTTGCACATTTGCTTTTTTTTCTTTAAAGAAAACAACTCAAAATGAAGCAATCCTTCACCCTCCTGGCAATGGGGTGGCCTCTCACTGGCTCCAGTGGCCGGGATCCACCTGGACGCCTCTTTAAGCCACCGAGGAACTGTATTAAACCCCATGCTGCGATCTCATCAAACCAGAGCACGATCTCACCTGTAACCCTCATTTTTCACATCTATCAGCTGTAAGAAACTCTGCTTTCAAGCCCTGACAAAGCAATTAAATGCTGCATTGCCATAAAACAGCGAAGCGCTGAAGGGACCGCGCTGAAATACAACCACCAAAACTGCTGCTTCGCAACTCCCGACACCAAAAAAATCACAGCAAGGCAACATTAATGTCGTTATTCCTAGCATTTTCTGTTGCTGTTTGCAAGACGATCCGTGGGAGGGGGAGCAGAGCTGAATACAGGCTGAAAATCCACATCTTCCTGCCCTTTTGGTGCAACCGGGCTGGTGGGGCTGGAATTGCTATAAACCTGCATCCACGATGCTTCCATGGCCAAAAGTTTGTGTCTTTATTTATTTAAACTTGCTCTAAATAAAATCAATCAATCAATCCAGGCTTGGCTTGCACGACCAAAGCGGGGAGATAACGAAGCCATGGGAAACTGCTATTAATCTTAACACAGACACCCCAAATACCGAGCCCCTCCTATGAATCCCTCTTTCCTAGGTGTATTTGGCCAACCCGGTATTGCCATGGGAGAGAAACAGAGCGAAACCAATCCTTAAGGTTTTCCCACTTTTCCTCCTGAAACTCTCCCAGGACACGTGAGGAAAGCAGAACTAATTTGGTGAAATTATGGGTGGGGGGTGTGAGGGGGGAAGCTCCATTGAATTTATAACCCCAAAATAAAGCCAGCGACTGCATTAGACACCAAAACAAGAAGCCAACACCTCCTTTTCCCAGCTCGCTCTGACAGACAGCAAACAGGGCTGTTAAATTTAAAAGCTTCCTCTAATGACCTGGGGCATCTATAAACGCAGATAACAAGCATCTTCCTAAAACTCCTCGTTTACAGCCTAAATGCATCCGTTTAACGAGAATCAAGTGAGCAAACCAGGCTGCGGATGAGGACTTGAGTCAGCCCTGAGCTGAGCTGGGGCTAAAAATGAGGCCGGGCAATGGTTCCTGTGGAAACACCGCCCTCCTGGGCTCTTTTTGCTGCATTTTCCTATTCAGAAATATTTACTGGCTCACCAACAACGTCATCTCAGTGATTGTATGGTGCCGAGGTGCTCCTCAAAACGCCTGCACGTCCCACCAGCAGCGATCTGAAATCATCCCAAAGAGTCAAATGCTGTGAGATTATTTGGATGAGTTCCTCAGTTCAAGAAGGACAGGGAACTGCTGGAGGGAGTCCAGCGTAGGGCTACAAAGATGATCAAGGGAGTGGAGCATCTCCCTTCTGAGGAGCGGCTGAGGGAGCTGGGGCTCTTTAGTTTGCAGAAGAGGAGACTGAGGGGAGACCTCATTCATGTGTATAAATATTTAAAGGGTGAGTGTCACGAGGATGGAGCCAGGCTCTTCTCGGTGACAAACAATGATAGGACAAGGGGTAACAGACACAAGCTGGAACACAGGAGGTTCCACTGAAATTGGAGAAGAAACTTCTTCTCAGTGAGGGTGACAGAGCCCTGGCCCAGGCTGCCCAGAGAGGTTGTGGAGTCTCCTTCTCTGCAGACATTCAAAACCCGCCTGGACGCCTTCCTGTGTAACCTCATCTGGGTGTTCCTGCTCCGGCAGGGGGATTGGACTGGATGAGCTTTGGAGGTCCCTTCCAATCCCTGACGGTCTGGGATTCTGTGAGGCTTTAAGAAGAATCATTCTCTCCAACGACTGAGTAAACGGGAAATTTGGGGTTGTCTTCCTTCAAAAACTCCTCCTTCCAAGCCCTACCTGGGCTTAAAAACACTTACAAATGTTATTTACAAGTGTCGGTTTTTTTGGTAACACAAGTGTTATTTTGCAAGCAGTGCCTGCAGGACACGGCCTGAAGGTGTTGATGGCACAACACCCAACACCCAAATTTTGCAGCGACACGGGCTCAGCTTCGCACCCGGCTCCTGCAAAATTCCACCGGGGAAAGAGGCGTCAGCAGGGGAAGCCGATTCACTCGCAGCAAAACGAAGCCGGATCACGGCGATGCTGTTTCAGCCTTGGCTTTGATGCAGCCCAGATTACCCCAAATTGCAGATTTGGGCAGCTGCAGAGCTTCTGTCTGGGCGAGGGCAGCTGCAGAGGCGCATTTCGGGTTGTGCTGCGTGCCCTACATATTCGTGTGTCCCATTTTGGGAGCCCAGGTGTGCACGAGACTCAAAAGCCCCCGAGCTTTGAATACACCTGAACCCCTCAGCCCTCCAGCGAGTTTCATCTGAGTCTCCATTCCAGTACGCACCGCATTTGCTCCAGGTCTCATCCAAGCCTGACATATGCTCCTTTTTAATTTAAGATGAAGTACGGCTGATGGGTTCTCTTTCTGGAGAGGGGAAAGAGCTATGTGAGACCACAGGGCTGCACACCAGCACGAAATTTGGGGTCTTCATTGCTCCTCTGCTCTGAGGGGGCAGATTTCATCCTGTTTATTTTCTTTAAAAGAAGAAGTCTTCCATTTATGGTGTTTTTAGGAGAAAGAGAGTGTTGCTGTGATAGGTAACCGCTGAAGAATGGCTAGCATTCACTCCTGCTGTAAACTGTATAAAGAAGCAGTTTTGTTAATCTTTCCATGCCTGTGGGCTTGAGAAAAGGGAAAAGGCAGAAGAAATAAAAAATAAGTCACATATTCTGGCCAAAAGCAAGATCAGGAACTGCAGAAAAAGGGCCGGGAACAGCCCAGGGGGCAGCCAGACACAAACGATTTCCTCCCCTGAGGCTTCCCAAAATTCAAGCCACAGTTCCAACAGATGGCAGAATAATATCAGGCTGGGAGACGGGGATTTATTAGCAACAAGCAGATCGTCAACCTGCCTCGCATCCTCGCCGGGGCCGCGGCTCCCAGGTTGCGTCTCCCAAATACACACGGTCACATTTCGAAGAGGCGATGGGCAGCTCTTAAATTAGGAAGCATTTTTTTGAGCCACTGCCCCCCACAAACCCATTTGAAGCCTTGACCACCCCAGCTTTCTCCATGAGCCAAAACATGAACCATATTGGAAGAAATAAAGAGGAAAAAAAAAGCGCACATTTTGCAGGACAGAAAGAGCAGTCTCAAAATCAGACCCTGCCAGTGAGGCTTTAACCACTAAGTGGTGAGATTGCAAGCCTGTAAATTAACCAGGTTTGGGGTTTAGTTGATGTCTTTTGAACACACAACGGTGTACAAGGGTTTGCCCACTGCTTCAGAGTCTCAGGAGTGAAAGCACGTAAAAAAAGTGAAGAGAGACCATTTGAAAGCTGGAAATGAGGGCATCTTGGCGCCCTCAGGCCCTTGTTTTACAACAACTAGCTCAAACACAGCATCCTGGAGCAAAAGCCAGGGAAATGGCCCAAACCCATGCAATCCAGCCCAAATACGCCTGCCGAAAAGGCCTCGCGTGGCAGAGCTCCCTGTCGATAATCCCAATGCAAACGCGAGGCAGCAGCAGCAGCGGAACCTGACCCCATCATGTAAATAGGGTGAAATGAAATATGGTTCGCCACCTCCCCAGCTTTGGCGACTGTTTATTTTGAATAACATGCTTATCTGCTCCAACTGCTCACCATCTGTTTCCAGTCTCCACCAAGCTAATATTTTTCACATTTAGGAGCTGAGAAATGGGAAGAATTACATTTAAATGTTATTAACATCTTTCCTCCGCTCTAAGGTTGCCTTTCCCTCCCCTTGACGGCTCTGAGCCATCTGCAGAGCACCTTTGCAGCTCTCCGAGGAGCGCGGATGAGAGGTTATCTCCATGCAAAGCACGGGGATCATCACTCAGCCTTCCCGAAAACACCATTTACTGCTACTCCACCGCAATCCCTCCATCACCGCAAACCGACATCACATCCTCGAGGAAAAAGACACTAACTTATCTTCTTTTTTTGCCCCCCGCAGCATCAAAAAGCAACAGAGAGGGAAGGCTGAGGATAAGCATCGGAATCAAGGCAGCCAACACAGCAGCCTTAGGGAAAATAAAAAGGTATTGGGTTTGTCCCAGTTTGGTGGAGACGTTAAGAGGTTTGCAGTCGAGTTTACATTTCTACACAAATATTGACATTTATTTGCATGCGGGGCGGTTTCCGAAGTCAGTAAACGATGATTTACAACCAGGACGGGCAGACACAAAGCGCTGGTGAGCTGAGCTCCTTTTTTCCTCCCCGCCAAACCTCCGAGTTGGCCAAGATGATACTACAGCATCTGCTGCAACGGGCAACTTCTGTTCCTGCACGGATACTTCCTCCGCTAAACGCCATCAGCCTATTTTTACCCATTTTCGCTGGGTTTTATAGCACATCTCAAGCTGTAAGATGCCGTGGGAGTGGAGCGGACTCGGCACCGCTCATCGCACAGGAGGGAGCTGCTGAGCCCGGGACAGGCATTTTATAAATCAAAAATAAACGCGTGTATCTCCACTGCCATCTACTCCTCTCCCACACACAGCTGCTTCGCTTTAAATCCCGATTCAACGCGAAACTCGGAGAGGAGGACTTGAAAGAGCAAAGTATGTTATCACTCGCAACCAGTCCGGAAAGCAGTTAATAAGGGAAATAAGATTAATAACTCATTCCTGAAGGCAGACTGCAGATCTTTATCTGCCTTGCCCTTCAGTGATTTTTATAAAACCCTATCGAGGTGCCCGGCTCTACCAACCCATTGGTAGCACAGGTTCTCCTCTGCTGTGTCCCCACTGTGTGATGGTTTCAGCTCTGGCTCTGTCCCCACCTTGGCCACGTCAGCCCCAGCCTCACGAATTCTGGTCATTTTGCTCCTATAAACACACAAACCGCTTTGGTGTGGTACCCTCAGCTCTCCTGCTCCCTTTGCCATGAAGGAGCAAGGCAAAAGTCACTCAAGTCGTGAAATCGGCCCTAATAAAACGTTTAGAAAGGTTGCAGCAGCCACTTGGTGCTGCTCTTACCAACACACCATGGCAGCTCCCTTCCCAAACCCTAGCGCCCATGGAAATACGTTTTGGGGAGCTGAATTAATCTCCTGATCACAGAATCCCAGAATATGAGGAGTTGGAAGGGACCTGGAAAGCTCCCCCAGTGCAACCCCTGCCACAGCAGGATCACCAGAGCAGTCACACAGGAACACGGCCAGGGCTTTGGGTGTCTGCACACAAGGACACTCCACAACCTCTCTGGGCAGCCTGGGCCATGCTCCAGAACCCTCACACTCACAAACTTTGGCCTCATCTTCAGCTTGAACCTCCTGTGCTCCAGCTTGGGACCATTGCCCCTTGGCCTGGCATTGGCCATCCCAGAGCAGAGCCTGGCTCCTTCCTCCTGGCACTGCCCTTTCCAAATGGATCCCATGAATGAGGGCACCCCTCAGGCTCCTCTGCTCCAAGCTCAAGAGCCCCAGCTCCCTCAGCGGCTCCTCAGCAGGAGATGCTCCACTCCCTCCAGCATCTGATGTCCCTGCCAACAGCTTTTGGCCACCATCTGTCTCAAAGGGATGCAGTGACCACAGCTGGGGACCCCTCCCCATCCCCATCAGTCACTCACAACGGCCCCTATCAGACCCAGCCACCTTTAAGGCAGGGCTGTGTTCCCGAGATACGTCCCAGCACAACATATTCCTGCAATTAAAGCCTACAGAGCAGGCAGAGTTCCAGTTTTAGGATAGGAAGCGCTTTGGAGGTTGAGAGGAGCGCTTCTCCCTCCCTAAAAATCACCCCTTTGGTTGCTCAGACCCCTTTGGCCAGGGCTATAACCTGGGACACAAGCAGCTGTGGTTCAAGCCAAGCCAGAGGTGCTCACTAATCCCAGTCATTAATTACTGCTGAAGCGTTCTGGTAATTTTTCATACGTTCATTGCTCCATTTAAAGCTACAGACTCAAGACTTTTAAAAAAAAAAAAATCACCCAATCCTATTGCAATATTAAGAAAATCTCCTCTGCACCACGTACTCGGGAGGCCAAAGCACTCCGAGTGAGAAATGACGGCGGTTGCAGATATCAAACGGGCAATTATCCCCCCATCATGGAAAAATGAGTTCCCCCAAGTCTCAGCCTGCTGCGGCGCTCTCCAAATCCTCCGACTCGGAGCGAAACGACGGTGGCGGCGGCAGCAAACTTTCCAGATGGGAACATCTGTGTCTCATTTGCTGCCGGGAAGAAAACACCAGGAAAATTAACGGCTCCCGAGCCCAGACACAACGCGCACCAAGGGGGATGCCGTTTAGAAACGGCCTCGGAGCAACAGCCCGGTATCCAGGATTATTATCACCGTTATTATTTTTTAATGATTATTTCGGGGGCTTCGACATACAGAGAAATGCTACGACAGTAAAAAAATACCGCTTGAGTTTCACTTATAGGAAATGCTGTGTATAGCAAAAGCAACAACTTACGTGGATGATACACACGGCACTTTTACCATCTCAGCTACTTTTTAGATAGGAAAAGTCATTTTAAAAAGTTGGCTTTAAGGGTTTATTCCCAAAAGATCTGAAGTTGCTCCCTGTCCAGAGCAGCAAGGCTATGGATGGAGAGATTCACCCCTCTGGAGTCCAGAAAGTAAACTCCAGGAAAGTGCAGAGTCCTGCATCTGGGCAG
>NW_010173764.1:7634-14615 GCF_000695765.1 Mesitornis unicolor | reverse complement strand
TTCCAATCCCTAACGGTCCGGGATTCTGTGATAATCTCCCTGCTGTCTCCAGAGCAACTTCCCTATGGGTACATCCATGCCCAAAGCTAAACCTACAGCCTTCAGTCTGGAAAAGAAAGGAATGGGAGCACATTGTGTGTCTTCAAAGGGACACTGTGGACCAGTGCTGGCCATACAGCTCAAAGCCACCACCTCACTGAGCTCCAGACATTCCTGTCACAAAAACAGGACAGCAAAGTGTCCCAAAAAGCCCCAAGGAGCTGAAGGCAGTGGCTGGTGATGGCAGAGCAAGGAGGTGATGCAATGGAAGGATGGGGAGAGCCAGGGTGAATAATTTCTACCTGAATCAGCAGCATCTCTATAGCACAGAGAAAAACCTCCCTCGCTCTGTGCTCAGCCATGGCCGGGGGTCCTGGGGCTGCCCACAGTGCTCCTGGCTCAGGATCGCGCAGGAATTTCTCCTGTCAGGAAGGGTGTGGGCTGAGGCAGGAGGAGGAGAGGAAGAAATATGTGAGGGCTCTCAAGGCTTCAAGAGACACATAAACAAAAACCCACCTACACAAACAACCCGGGGAAACTCTCCACAGCTTGTAAATCATCCTCTGCAAGCAGCTCAAAGGCTCCCAAGCCCGGAGATGCAGGGAGAAGAGCCAGCCGCTCGCTATTTTTCAACTTGAAGGCACAGGGCTGCTTGCAGGGCAAGGGCTCGGATGTGCCATGACAGCAGCTGGGCAAGGGAAGCAGCTTCCAAACTCGCAGCCGGCTCCACGCACCCCTGGAGCCATCCCGTGCTGGGCACAGGAGCTGCCGTTTGTCACGTTCTCCTCCAGCAAAGCCCTTGCCCGGGCACTTTCCCACACACAAACCTCGGGGCTTGCAGACACCTCCAAAGCCGGTGCCAGCAAATTAAATGGGGCTGGTTGCCGCGTGGTTTGGGTCTTACCTGCTCATTTTACGCGCTGTGGGAACACGTACTTGGCTGGGTCGGGGAGCAGGTTGTTGCACCAAGGGCTGAGCAGTCCCTAAAAGCATCCAAACTCCATCCCACAGCACATCCAATGGCCCCATCAGCCACATGGACACTGGGGCTTTGGCATCGTCACCAACCATCCCAGCCCTTGCTGAGCAAGTATTGCCAAGAAATGAACAACTCAAGCGTGCATGGGAAGGTTTAAGGTCTCTAGGAGGCTTGTGAATTGAGGTGCTCCACAGAAGAACATGGTTGGGAAGATAAAAACCTTCAGAAGTTTGGTTTGTGCTTTTGGAAGCAATGCCCAGCGCTTTCCAAGCAAAACTTTGCATGGAACGTGGTGCTGAGTCCCAAATACACGTACACAGAGCTTGACTGCAAAATAACCCCTTGAAATGGCAGCATCTCCTGCCAGAACAGGACAGAAAAGCCTTGTCCCATTGGCCTGACCCCCAGGAACAGCTTTTTGGGAGCAGCAGCCCCATGCCAGGCCAAGGGACCAGACTGGATCCCAATGGAGCATCTCAAGGACATGGACCATTTCCTCACCTCACCAGAGGGTTCAGCTCCTGCCCAGAGACTGGGACAGCATCAGAGTCAAAGAACTGGGGGGTTTAGTGCCAGAATTGGGAGTGGACCCCCATCTGCTCCCCAGAGGTGGGAGCCTGCATTCTGGGGACAAGAATGGCCCCTGTATCACCCCATGCTTGGGTCCAACAGGTCTTTGCCATCCCACTCCGAGCACATCCTGCAGCCCCAGCTTTCACACAGCAGAGGGGATGCATTTGCCCCCTCGTTTTAAAGGGGAGAACAGGAGATTTGCAGCAGCAAATTTGGAGCAGCCCAATCTCAACACTATCACAGCCAACCTGCGTCCCGGCTGCAGCCAAGGCACCGCTCCATCGGGACGAGGAGTCCGGGGAGCCCAGAGGAAGCACAGGAGGTGCTGGGGTATTTTTTCCCCCTCCCTCTTCCTTCCCTTCTCCCTCCCCCCTGCCTTGTACGTGGCTGAGCCGCCTGCTCTCCCACAACGGCTGCCAAAATACAGCGAGACAGGGTATAATTACAGACACTTACTGCGGCCATTACACCACCAGCACGGTCTGCGCAAAGTGACACACGACCCGTCAACTCCTTATTCACGCCATTAAGGGGACTCATTAGCATCTTCGCTCAGAAGCAAAATTACCCTCACTGCTCATTTCAAGATGTCATAAATTTTAATTTAGGACCCAAAGATAGCACAATGGGAGCGAGCTGGCTCTCTCCGGCAGTCGCTGGCTGGCTGAGGGAGGTGGAGGTGGTGGGAGGGAGGTGGTGGTGGCGGAGGGGGAGAGGAAAGAGAAATGAAAGGGCTGGTTTGATAAAAGATGGTGGGGTTTTAAGGAGCAGAGATGGGGAAGGAGGGAAGGGAAGACGTGGCCTAAAGGCCTGGGAAGGGCTCTGGTGGAGGCAACGGAGGAGGAAGGAGTGTGCGAGGGCTGGGTGGGAGAAGAGAGGCAGTGTCGGGTCCTGGCAGGGCACAGCACACAGCAGACCCCGAGTTTTGAGGCACCAGCACAGCCCAGCATCACAGCGTGATCCTTCCTCATCACCTTTCCCAGTAAACTGCCCTGACACCGCAGCATCACCCAGGGCTCAGCACCAGCCAGGGTCTGCCAGATCTCCCTGACCACCCAGAGGGACATCGGGAGAGGGCTCCAGCGATGGGAAGCAGGGACCAGAGGGACAGAAGCTGCAGCACCAGAGAGCAAATCCCTGTGTGAGGATGCTCTTCACACCCACGACACACACTTTGCTTTAGGAGCACATTAACGCTAGATACAAATGGTCTCCAGCAATCCCAGTCCCACCACCCCGTATGTGACCACCCATCAGCAAGAGGCTCAGCTCAGTCTCCCCAAGCCCCAGTCACCCCCCAGCCTGTCCAGCTTCATCTCCACCCCACCTGGACCTGCTGGGCCAGGACACTTGCAGCCTGTGGCCCAGCAGAGGAGTGGAAACGTGCTACAGGACCCCACCAAAAGTTTGCTTTTATTCTACAGCAAAAGTCGCTTCTGGAACCACATCTGCACAGGGCACGTGGGAAATCGTGAAGATACTTCTGTAAAACACCTTCCAACCCATCTTCCCTGTGGCCAAGCCCAAATAACCTCCCAAAAGGGTTTTTTGGTACCCTCCCCATGCTCCCTTCCCTCCCACCCCAGCCCGTGGGTGTTTGCTTAACCCTTTACAATGGAGCAGAGACCCCCTCCTCTCTGCCCTTCCCTGCAAACTCTGCCATGAAAACACAATTACAAACCTCCTAAACTTCACCAGCTACCAGGCTCCATGATTAATGAGCTCCAATGTCCACATCTCCAAAAAACAAGGAGGGGAGGTAAGAATTAGAAGGAAAGCAGCTCCAATTACAGGCGGCTGAGGGACTCTGGCCCACTCCTGTGTCATAAGAACAGATATCCAGAAAGGTTATGTTAATTTTTAATGTACAAGGCTGTAATTAATTTCTAGGGCTGGCTGGATTAGCAGGGAGTGTAAATTCCAGGCTGCAGATGAACCAACAGCGCTGAGGGCTGGGGCCGTGGGGCTCCTTGGGGCTGAAGCAGCCCCGTGCCAAGGCCACAGCTCTCGGTGGCTCCTGGGGACCCCATGCCCCCACACATAGACCCAGCAAGAGCCCCTTTGCCACCCCTGGTGACACCAGGGATGTGGGTGTCACAGCCATCCCTGCACCACATCCAGCATCCGAGGTGCTAAAGCATCCAAACCCACTTTGGAAAGGGTAAAAACACAAAATAACCCCTCCAACAGCCTTAGGAGAGACTGCAGGGAAAGGGTCTGGACCCGGCAGGCGAGGATCATGTGGCCTGGAAATACAGTAAGTTTTTAAAGGAAAGAAAAGGCTCCATTATTCTCCCATTAAACTCTCCCCAGCTCTCCCCCCCTCTCCCTTCCCTCTGTCAGTCTTTCCTTCGCTCGCTGACTTCCCCCAGCCTCTCCGAAGACAGATCGTTCCCTTAATCACTCTGGAAAAGAACCCCAAGCCGATATAATATTATAATTAATTAATTCACTAAAAAGGTATTAAATTTCTTTTCCCCCCTGTGGATATTATCTGAATTCATTGACCTTTAGAAAAATCACCCTCTAATTGTAACCAGGTTCAAGTGCATTTCCAGCCTGTCCCTTTTACATTAATAATATCTTCCAGGACTCCACTATGCTGCTTAAATATTGTATAAATTTCACTGCCCCCTCAAAAAAGGGGAGTGAGAGAAAGGCATGAAATGAAAACTATGAGCTGATTAAACCGGCTCTGGAGCGTGGGGGAAGAGGTAAAAGGACTCTGTGGTGGCTTGGGAGATGGACAAACCCACAGCGGGACCCCAAAAGGGCTCAGGATGAGGAATGCACAGCCCCAAAGGTCCCAACTGGGAGGAAAAACCCAGGACCAGGCTGCAGGGTGGCTCCGAGATGGAGAAGCAAATTGCCAAGCACTTTGGGGTGCAGCTCAGTGGGAGAAGGGATCCCAGCACATCCACAGTGACCACTCTGGGACATCTGTGTGGCACAACGAGCATGGCAGGACCGGATTTCTAAATGCTGAAATTAATGGGACACTGCTCATCTCAGCCTGGCCCACCCCAGGGTCCCAGCACCTCCATGGGCTCTGGTCCTGTTGCTCCCCACGTTTCTGCTGCTGCAGCCGCTGCTCTTCCCACCCCAGGTGCCCACTGTCCCCATTTCTGGTTGCAGGGACAGCTCTGCGGCTCCCATCTCAGTGAGACCACGCTCACACAAGCAGCCAGCAACCGCTCCAGCATCCAGCATCGTAAATTCAGCGTCAGGCATGGAAAATCCAGCTGCGCTGCTGCTGTCAGGTCCATCGGGCATCCTGGGCCAAAGCTCCCCATGGCAGCAGTCCCAGCCCTGCCAGGCCCAGTGGAGTGGGGCCATTTGGCTCCAGTAGAGACTTTGGGGGTGCAAATTCCTGTTGCTTTACCCATGCCCTGGGAGGCAGAGCTCAGCCTTCCCCAGCATCCCAGCTCATCTCAGCTGAATCCGACACACAGGGCTGTGCACAGCCAGCCTGGAGCTGGGGTTTGCTCTGTGGGGCTCAAACTGGGGAGTTGCATCCCATGGGGAAGGGGATGAACCAGCATCACTGCTCTGCATGAGCAGGGGCTCAACAGCAAGGGCCAGTTCACCTCCCTGCGTCAGCCTTTGCATCCTCATCCGGGTGGTGGGGAAACTGAGGCACAAACCTTCTCCATATCCTTCTCTGCAAGGGAGTGGCTTTCTACCTGCACCTCATTTCCCTTTTCCCAGGGTTTTTTTCCAGCACGTATCTAACCCTTCTCCACAACCAGCAAACCACCATCCTTCAGCCCCAGCTCTCCTGGCTCTTAGGCTTCCAGCACACAACCGCCCCTGCCGAGGCACCAGAAATCCTCACAGCCGCTAAACTGTCTGCAAGGGATCCCCAGCTCCGCAGATTTAAAAAGCTGCTGTTGGAAAAACAACAAGCCAAATGCATCCAGGAAGTAACCCTTCTGAGCCAGGGACTCTCCCAGGGCCCAGCCGAGCCCCTTCTCTTTGGAAGCAATTTCTGGACAGGCATCAGAGGTTTTCCAGTCTCTCCCTCTTTATTACACGCAAAGATTTACTTCCAAGGAGCTGCTTTGGTTTATCGAAGCCAAGGCGGCCGTGCTGCCTATTCCCCCACCTGAAAAAGCCATCCCTTCCTCCTGACCTCATCCCAACCGTTGCCACAACAACCCCCAGCACGTCACCGCCGGAGGATTAAGGCTTCAGGTGGGGACAGAGCAGCAGGAGCAGCCCAAGTGCTCAAACCACAGGAGAAGCTTGGCCAGAGCCAGAAAGGAAATGAAGGGAAATGGGGAAAGAAGGAAAACTCAGCAACAGCTCAGCACCGAGACAGGGGATGGCTTCCAGATTGTGGGTCCAGTTGGTCCCACACTGGGATGCCTTGGGAACAGAGAGCCCAAGGTTTGAGCTGGAGCAGGGGCAGCCCCTTGAGCCATCTCCCACTCCTCTTGCTGCCTTGCTCGGGCGAGCTTCTTACTCCAAGGTGCTCAGGGATGAGCTGGTATTTGCTCACTCCTCCTTGCTCCAGGATCAAATCCATTTTCTGTTTTATTAAAGGTTTTTTCCCCCTCTCCAAGGGAACTTTTTGTAGAAAATTCTCTGGGACTCGAGAAACAACTTGCCAGCTGCATTTGTGAGGGGGACTGGAGACACATCTATATAGCAGTACCTAAAGGATGGCGTTTGGGAAGTCACAGCTCTCTTCACATAGATCTCTATTTTCAGGCAAGTCCAGTCTGACAACAAAACAACAGAACCAAACCCAGCCCCAACACCTTTCCCATGGGGAACGTGGCTGCATCCTCCCAGAGAACGTGGTACCCAGGGCTAAGCACCCTGGCACCACGTATCAGAGGACCTGGACCCCATCCCAGCTGGGACACCTGTGTCACCTCTGCTTGCACAGCCCCTGCCTGCAACCCCCTGCTCCTCTCCAGCCCAGTTCACCCCAGCATCTTCCAGGGGCCCTCCCTTTTCCTGACACTTTATGCAGAGGGAGATTAAAAACTCATCGAGTTGGTTTGCGGGAGGTGCTGAGCACAGTGCTTGAAAAGAGCAGCAGCTCTCAGCCCCCCAGCCAGTTTGTTTTTAACCCTGGGTTTAAAGGTTTGTTTTTACCCCTCTGGGTTTAAAAGGTTTGGTTTTAACCCCCCTGAGTTGACCAAAACCAACTCCAAGAAGGGGACGGGGCAGCCAGGGGATGCTGGTGGCCGGCAGCGGGAGATGCTTTGCTTTCAGAGGGCACCACCCCGGTAAAACGCAGCGAGTCAATGTGGGACTGGATGATCTTAAGGGTCTTTTCCAACCAAAATTATACTTGCAAACCAGCAAATCCCAGCACCAGCTCCTGGCAAGAGCTGCGGTTCGTCCCGGGTGGTTCCCGCATCCCAGCGGGGCCGGGA
>NW_010173764.1:5173-7607 GCF_000695765.1 Mesitornis unicolor | reverse complement strand
CTCTCCGGTAACGGTCTGGCTCTCTCTGGTGGCCGCTCAGCCCCGCTGCAGCCCGGCCGCTCCCGCCTCCCGCCCGGCTCCGCGATGTACCCGTCCCCCGGTCCCGTTCCGTCCGTCCACGCGTGACGCTTCCCCCCCGGCCCCCGGGGAGGAGCCGGCACCGGCACCGCTCTGATCCGCACCTTTCTCCCTCCCCAAAAAAAGCCCGTGGGAGAATCCCCACAGCGTGCACAAGGCCAGCAGTGCCACCAAGAGAGCCCGTCACGGGTGGAGGGGACACGGGTGGGGAGGACACAGCGCCCAAATCCCCCTGGTGAGATGGCTGAGCCTGCACCCGGTCCCCATCCATCCTCAGAAGCAGAGCCCAGGCACAGCTCATCACACCCAGCCCTTGCTCCCTCCCTTTATAACCCACTGGGAGCCCTGACACCCATTTCTGTAGCGTGGGTGGCTCAGAGACTGTAATTAAGAGCCCTTCTCTCCCATCACCGTTTAAGCCAAGGAAACCCCCTTTCGTCCTCGCTCTCCTTTGTAATTTTCATTTTTTTTCTCCCCTCCCTTCTGAACATAAAGGGATGACAGTGCTCCAAGCCAGGGTCTTTTGCATTTCTGAGTTGGTTCTGTTAATTGGAAGGAGGGTTAAGAATCTGCAAGGTCGTTTCAATCTACATCTGACCTTCAGAGTAATCCTCTATGCCAACACCAGAGCATGTCATTAAAATGAGGCCCTCTACCATATCCCAGCATCCCTTTATTCTCTCCTTGTGCACATTAATTGCTCATAAGTTGATTTGATCTCCCTATTCTGCAAGAAGTAAATTGCCCTCTTATTTCGCCATTTTCATCCTGTTTTCTTAATTAGGCCCTTAAAAATCTCTAGGGCCTCAGCCGGGCCGCAGGCCTCATCCTGGGAATAAATTTTGATCTCAGCCTGATAAAGAGTGAGCAAACCCGGAGATTGAACAATGTCATTCTCCCCCCTCCCTCCCCTCCGCGCTATTCTCTTGACATGAAAAGGCTATCAGTTTTTCTCTGTGTTAATATAGGAAATAATTCACACTTCAGGCGTTGTTCTCTATTTAGTGTTCACACTCCCCAGATAAATCAAATCAGGATATTTTTTTTTTTAAAGTGTCTGAAACTACTTACTCTTTCTCTCCCCCCAGCCTCCTTTTGCTCTTTTTTTCCCCTCCTTCTCCTTTTAATAAAGTTTCCAAGATGAGCCCCTGTGATTTTCCATCCAGGGAAGTCTATTTTAAGATGGATTTTCTATTATTTTTTTTTTAAATCTCCCATGTGTGTTTAACACCATCACAGAGGGGAGCAGGGGGCAGCGGGAACCTGGCGCATGGCTCCGTGCACAGGGGAGCACAGACAGGGGCTGGAAACACAGCATGTGATGAGTTTTGCCAGGAAAGGTCTCAGCCAGGAGACTTTGGGAGACTTCATAATCATATTTTTTCCCCTTGCATTGGGCAGGAGCATCCCCAGCCTGCAGTAAGTTTGCAAACAGGAGGTGAGAATACCCTGCCCCAAATCCTGCCTGTACCAGGGTACCCAGAGGGGTTTGACAGCACCCAGAGAGGTTTCAGAGCACCCCAGGGTGATCCCAAGCCAGCCTCAGCATTGAGGGGGGGGCAGCAAAGCCCCCACCCAGCCCCACACCTCCTCCCAGGGCACCCAAAAAGTCAGGAACTCACCTGAGCTCCTGGGATGGCTCCACCATCACCCACATCCAGCACAAACCAGGACAACAACCCCAAACCTACCCCATTTCTGGGACACAACTCCCCCAACTCTACTCTCTGGGGCCTTGGGACCACCATTAATTAAGGGGCCGAGCCTGGATCCAATTAAGCAATTAGCAGCTGGGTCAGCACCTCATGAGTCCCAGCTGTGCTCAGCAGTGGGAGCTGGGGATCTCCCTGCAGCAACCTGCAGTGGGTGGCACCTCTCCCAAAGGACCCCCAAAACCCCAAATCACAGAGGACTGGCTCAGTGAGAGGAACAGCAGTGCTTCCCTCCTCTTTTTTGCAGATTTTCCTCAAGAAAACCCCAAAACCAAGCCCCCCAAATCTACATTAGCTCCCCTATGAGACACAGATGCTGTGGCATCACTGGGGGACGTGGTTTTGGGTGCTTCCGGCTCCATGAGGCTCCCTCCTCCGGGATGAGAAGAAACAGCCCACGCCGCAACGCTCCGGGATGTTGTAAATAAATATATTTTAATGATTCTTCTTCCATTCCAGTTCATTCTTTTATACATTTATTTATAAAACAGTAGTAAAATTTTTGTAATCAGGGCACAGGGCATTAAAAAAAAAAAAAAAAGAAAAAGAAAAAGAAAACAAATGAAAAACCCCAAAAGATTTAAAAAATAATAATAATAATAATAATCCACAACAGTTTACTCACGGCCAAGGGAGATGCCACA
>NW_010173764.1:4636-4876 GCF_000695765.1 Mesitornis unicolor | reverse complement strand
TGCTCCCTGGTGCCCGGAGCAGGGCCCCAGTAGCCCCCGTGGGCCGGGTACCACCAGCGAGGCCCAGCACAACCACAATGGCCATGATAAACCCAAACGAGCAGGGGATTATCCTGAAGTGCCCATGCAGCCCCCCCATCTATAGGTACTTGTCTATAGGTACTCGGCCCAGCACAGCGGGGGATTATTCTCTGTACAGGCACTAATGGCAGGGCATGAAGGATGCCAAGGCCTCCTGTG
>NW_010173764.1:422-4614 GCF_000695765.1 Mesitornis unicolor | reverse complement strand
CCCAAACCTGCCCCCACGTCCCCTCCCTGCCCCAGGACACCTCCATGTCCCCTCTCTTCCTTTCCCCCTCTCCCCCCAACCTTCTGCACTTCCCCGCACCCTCACCTCTGACAGATGCCCCTCCAGGGGGGCACCGGGGCTGTCCCCCACCTCACAACCCAAATCCAGCCACGATGCAGTGAGCTTGTCCCTCCTTGGCTGGGTTTTCCCCTTGAGGTCCCAACCCTGTGACATCCCCCATCCTTGGTCCAGGACAGGGTGCACCCCATGACCCCATCCCCACATGGGCTCCTGTCCACCCAGCCCCAGCTCCCACAGCCGGTGGGGTGATGCTGTGCTATCGTGCGGGACCTCAAAGGGGTCTCCTCTCCCCAGCCTTCCCTCCTCTCCATGACAAAAATTTGGTATTTTCCCTATGGACAGCATCCCCCTCCCCTGCCCAGCTCCCTCCCTGCCAGGATGATGCAGACCCCAGAGCTGCTCCCAGTCACTGAGCCATAATAAACTGGTGATGCTAGGAAGAGAAATCCCAGAAGCCAAAGGTAGAAAGCAGTGGCTCAGGTTTGGCAATCGGTACAAACCATCTCGGGGTCCTCTTCATGCCCAGATGTGAGGCAAGGCATCCGCTTTCAACAAGGATCCCCCAAAAAAGTGTGAAAATCCTTCATCCTTCAACCTGAGGAGCCAGGGCTTGGTGTTTACGGCGCAGAAGCACCTTGGGGATGTGTCGAGGGAGGCTGAAGGTCGCCCAGCACCACACAGCCCTTGCCCAGAGCACAGCGAGGTTCTGGGGTGGTGTGTGCTGCCAAAGCCCAAAGTGGGGTCCCCCTGCAAGGTGGGTGTCACAGCAGGGGGCTGACCGAGCACCATACACCCCATCCTGGATATTTTGGAAGCTCTCAGTGTTGATCTGAACTCGTAGCCTCAGACCCAGCTCACTCAGACAACACCCCTCATACCCCGTGAATTAACTTGCTCCAATTAACAGGGCACTGGGTGCTCTGAGGAAGGAGGAACCGTGATGGACGTGGCACCGTGAAGTGTCTGTGGGGCTCGGAGGCCACTGCTGGGGAAGACTCATTGGGGACGTGGGTTCCCGGAACGAGACAGCAAGGAGGCAGCAAGCAAGACACAAAACTCCGAGCATCGTCCCTCTCCTCCCAGGGACCTGCTCCAGCTCCGAACCTGCGCCCTGGGGAACGGGTTCGGTCCAGGAGGGTTTTGCTGAAAGGCAAAGCAGCCGAGATCACGCTCCCAGGCTGGGGAACCTGCAGTCAGGCCAACGCCACGGCAAGCCAAGGAGGTCCTGGCAAAAAAACAAAGCTTGCGAAAGACACAGCGGTACCCGGCGAGCCTTGATCCGAGATCCCCGTTGCATAGAGAAAAGGTACTCCTACATAGATTCAAGTGCGCGGCAGGACGGGCTCCTCCTGCGAGGAGAGTGCCCTGTAACTTCACTAACCAAACTTGACGGTCCAGTCCTCGCCCCCGGCGCCGGAGCAGCTCCTCGTCACAGCATGTCTGCATCCTCCATGCTGAAGCTGCTCCGGCGACTGCTGGCCTTGGAGGCCTCCGGGGACATGGCCGAGAACAAGGGGTCGGAGGCCAGGGGCAGCATGGTGTCCTGCATCAGCATCAAGTCCAGCTCCTTCTTGGATAGGGATGGGAAGGAAGCGCTGTGGCCGGGCTCCAGGCTGTCCGGGAAGCCCCGGGAGCCGTCATCGAAGCTCAGGCTGTGGGTAAAGTCCAGCTGGTGATAGGGAGACTGCGGTGGCGGAGGCAGCGCCGCCGGCGGCTGCGATTCGGGGTCCAGGGGTGGCAGCAGCGGCTCCAGTGTCCCCTCGTCCCCGCTGGCTTCTTGCTTGACCACTTGCTGAGCCAGCTCGGCCACGTTGACGCCCGAGGGCGAGGAGGTGGGCAGCCCGTGGACGCGTGCCTGCATCTCCAGCTCCTGCCAACAGAGCACAGGGAGTCTTTGGTGGGGACACAGTGTACGGGCACCCACGGAGGTGGCAGGGACAGAGAGACCGAGAAGATCAAGAGGAAGGAGCCCATGGAAGAGGAGAAGGATGGAAAACGGTGACCCACACAAAGCTCAACGCCACACGCTGCGGTGACCTGAGCCTGAGGTTTGCCTGAAGACTTTGCTCCTGGTGACTTGAGAGCCGTAAGAGGGAGGAGAGCTCCTGCCCATCCCCTCGGCAGGGCAGGACTGAGCTGTCTCGGGAAGGGAGGGAAGAGCAGAGGGAAGAGCAGAGGGCAGCTCACCTGGATGCGGAGCAGCAGCTGCTTATTCGTCATCTCCAGCCGCCGCGAGTGGTTCTCCAGGTCTCGCGACCTCTGCAGGTCCTTCTGCATCCTCTTGATGTAGTCCACAGACGCCTTCAGGATTGTCCCTTTGTTCCAGCGCACGTCCCTGCCACGCAGGATGGATAAAGAGATTGCGGCGGTCCCCTTACCCCAAAAAGCCTCTCTGCAAGCGTCACCTGCACTGAGGCCCAGCATCAACCAAGCCCACGAGACCCCAGTCATCCCAGCCCTGCAGAAGCCATGGATACGTACAGGTCGTTGGCCTTGGGGATCAGCATCCCCAGTTCTTTGATGCGGTCGTTGATGTTGAACCTTCGCCGTCTCTCAACTGCAGGGTGAGAAGAGAGGGAAGGAGGTGAGGAGGTGGCAGGAGCAGGACAGGTTTGATGTCCCACAGCCCCCACTGGCCCTGATGCTGGTCCCAGCTTGTGGGGCTCCCGTCCATCACCCTGACTGGTCTGACCTCCCCCCAGTGCTAACAACAGGGTCTTTCCTGCACCACGGGCGTTTTCCAGAGCTGGGAAAGAGGAAGCCATGGCAGGGGGATGCAGGGGGATCTCCTGAGGGTGAGGTGGGATGGGAAAGGGCTCAGAGAGAGGGAGAACGAGGATGGAGAGGGATGGGGAAACGGCTGCAGGGGTGGGAAAAGGAAAGCTGTGCCACCCATGGGCAGCCAGCACCGAACTCACTCAGGTTGTGATTGTCCTTCTTCTGGCGCTCTTTTGCCAGGGCTCGGCTCTCAGCATCTGCAATGGAGACCCACAGCGTCAACCGGAGGGGACGAGGCCGCATCTCACCCCATGAGCATCCCAAGCTGGCATGGGAGCACCCCAGTGTTCCCCAGAGCCACCCTCTCCCCACCCATGGAGACAGGACAGCCCCAACCAGCTTTGGTGCTCCCCATCACGGCCGGGGCTGTACCTGTCAGCTCTCTCTTCTGGGTGAGGTCGGCAGGGCAGGAGCTGCTGGTGACACCAACGAGGGAGGCCGTCACCTGGGGGTCCCCGCTATAGACATTCATGTGACTGCTGGACATGGGCAGCTGAAAACCAGAGGGACAGGCGGGTTAGCTCCATCCAGGGCCACGGCACCGGGGTTCAAGCCCGGCTGCTTGGCCTCTGGGATGCGAGTGCGTAGCCCAGGCAGGTGTAATTGCCATCTCGGGCCCTTAAAACAGCTATAATGAGAGTAGCAAAGAAAACAGGACTTCAAAGGGCGCAGCTGATCCCCTCCCACAGCCAACATTTAAAATAGGGCAGATGAATCACATCCGAGAAGGGCTCAGCAGGATGAATCCCACCGGGAGCCACAAGCTGCCATACGGATCTGACCCGACCCGATGCCTCGGGAATGGTCCCGCTCCAAGCGAGCTTCTGGCTGGGAAACCTCTCCCAGCACCAACATCCCCCCGTGCTGCAGCGGATGCTTGGTCCCTCCCCATGCCCCTCTCCCATCTCTCTGACTTTTTATAAGGGCTCCCAACTGTCATTAAAGGGGAAAAGAAGCTGAAGAACTGGCTCTTGTGGTTACAACAGGGACACCTCGCTGACACCCGTCCCAGGGACAGGGCTGGGCTGGGCTGGCAGCCAGGCATGGCTGCGGGGATGTGGCAAAAGGACAGGGCCCCTCTGTGCCACCCTGCAAGCCCAGGGGTGCGAGACCCCCCAGGCCACCCTCCCCCTTGCAGCTCGGGGTCTGACCCCTTCCTAACACACAGCAAAGACTCACCGTGTTGGGCATGTGGACTTCAGGGTTCATATAGCCCAAAACGTCATCCAGGCGCATGATGTCATCGATGACCTCATCAAACTGAAAGGGAAAGGCGTAAAATCACCACCGGGCCGCTTTGTCCCTCGCCTCCCCCCGCAGCCCGGTGGCACCT
>NW_010173764.1:0-226 GCF_000695765.1 Mesitornis unicolor | reverse complement strand
CCTTCTTGTCCCGCGACTTCTGCAGGTGGTACGTGGTGGGGTTCTCCAGGTAGGACTGAACCTGCACGGGGACAAACCATGAGGGATCTCCCACACCCCCTTGACCCCAGGTTTTTGGGGGGGGACATGCCCCCAGTACTGTACCTTGAGTACCTCTCCAGGCACGGGTGGTGGGGACTGGAAATGGACGGGGGGGTTGATGGCCGGGGGGGAGGGCACCGGCCCC
>NW_010173763.1:43064-69637 GCF_000695765.1 Mesitornis unicolor | reverse complement strand
TCTAAACGCGCCAACCTGCTGGCTACGGAGGGAGAAAGCCCTACAAGATACCGCCTCCGCTGCAAGCGCAGTTTCCCCGTGAATTAGAGGGAGGACTGACAGAAAGCACAAGGAAGGAAATCCCCCTGCTTGCTTACTTTCGCACTTCACTTCGAGATTAATGCCATCCCTAATGCACCACCAACCAGAGAAAGATGATCTTCCATCACAGTCTCCTCCCTCTTCCAGCTAACACAGATACAGTAAAGCTTACAGCTCAAAGTACAACTGACCTCATTTTTTAAAACCATTCACCTGCCCACAAACCTGTCCCACATTCATTAAAAGATTGTCATGATAAATTACTCATTACCAGAATGAATGCCAGATGTGCTATACCTTGCATCTACCACCTTCTGCAACAAAAACTGGGACTTCACAGCATGAGATGGCATGGTTTTCACATCCATTTATTGCCAGTAAATTGGAAGTACCCAGCTTTTAATGTTCAGTCTTCGAACAGCCAGCCAGGCTACAAACCTCTACGAAATCCTAGACTTCTTATTCTAGGATCTGATTCTTCTTTCTGCCTTTTCCAAGAAACTGCAGAAAGGATATGTATTACTAAATACACTAAGACATCAAGTCATATATGAAAGAGCCTGAGGTAGGCAGGTGTAAACCAACCTTAACTAAACCTGAAGACGCTTTCCCCCCCTGGACCCGCAGAAGGGCACACACTTACCCAGGACTAGAGCTACCGCCTTGCCTGTCAGATGTAAGCACGTTACCAGGTGTGAGAGGCAGCCAGCTGAGTCCTCTCCCCTGCACTAAATAACCAGCACTGCTCGCCATCACCAGCCAAGGGGCAAGGGTTGTTTTTCCTCTTTGGTACGAGGTTCCTGCAGCAAACCAAAGCAATAAATAAATCCACCACTGTAACAGCTGGTGGCTGAACAATGGTAATTAGAGACTGAAAGCCTCTGGAATCAAATTAGAGGCTGTGCCTGGAGAACAGGGATAGTCAGAGACAGTGAGAGCAGCTATAAAGCAGAAAGGAAGGTACATCACAATTTCATCTTCTTTAATTATTAGAATAGGTGCCTTTGCACAAAAGTATCTTTGCATCCCAGCTTCAGGTTCCCTGAAAATTCTAAAACATGCTTCCCGTGTCAATGTAATTAACATGTTAATTAATATCAATCCTACCAGATCGACATGAAAAGGTGGCATCTCCTATACTGACATTTAACACCAGAAGGAATGTTTCAGCCCTATTTAATCCTAATTTCAGCCTTACTGCTAATGTCAGAGCTCCAGCTGAAGATTAGAGCTAAGGCTTTGTATTTTAGAGGCAGAGCACAGGGCAGAACTAAGTTACCCAACCCTGATCCCAGCTTGTTTATAAATAAATGCCATAAATGTTGACAAGGGCAACGGTAGATGTTCCACAAGGTTTAGCTGAAGCAAAGCATTTGCTTCACTGGAGGGAAAAAATATGCTTGGAGCCTATCTACAGAGGAATAATTAGAGGCAACTGGTAGTGGCCCTTAAGAAAATACTTAAAGGCCAAAGCAAAAGGAACGCATTGTGCACCGCACTCCCTCTCCACACCCCCCTCACCCCCCGCCTTTCCTTGTCCAGCTTTTCTTCAGTTAACAAACTAAAATAGCTCAACTTATGTTGAGGCCATGCTGGCATAGAAAAGTACCATTCAATTTAGGCATGCACATGGATATGTGCCAGACCTTTATACACTGTCAAAGAAAAGAAACATTATAAAGTCTAGAGCCATAGGGCACTGAAGTAGCCGCTCTTGCACTCAGAATGACGAAACTGAAAACCCTCCTGGATGGACTTGCCAATTCTTACTCACATAAGAAGTCTCATGTTGTAAACCCGGAGGTATCTGTGCAAGCCGTGCAAGATTAGCGTCGCTGAATTTTGAGGTCCTGACTCTTTCTAGAGTCAGGTTGTTATTTAAAAACATAATTTTTCTTTCAAAAATATAATAGATGGTTTTAGGTCTTCTGGTTGTAAAGTAAATTTTGAAAATGTTTTGACTCAAAGTCAAAGATTTTTTTGTTTTTAAAGGCAAAATCTATCTCAAGTCCCCTTATTTCTTAGCCACTTGCAATATTTTACCTGCTCATATAATTCTGAATGCTGGGATTTGGCAATGCCGAAGTAAAAGAACTGATTATCTAAATAAAAGTTACAGATTAGATCCCTAAGGTTATACTGAACGTCCCAATTCTGGCAACACACACTGTATCCATCAGTACCAGACTGCTGACTACATTGCAATCCCCCCCCCCGCCTTTTTTTTTTTTTAAATTAACTTAATTTCTTAATCTGTCACATTTTTCCCAGCTGCAAAAGTAGGGTGAAAACCTTCTTTCTTCTTCTTTCTTCTTCTTTCTTCTTTTCTTCTGTCTTCTTTCTTTCTCCTCTTTGAGAAATTAAAAATTTATGAATAGGAAGGAATTAATCCTCTGGAAAATGGAGTAGTATAGTATCTGGGCCAAGATCTCTATTTTTTATTTTCTCCCTTACAAAATTCTCCATCACTAGTGCTGCACTACAGATTGATCTGCTCTCAGGGGCTGTAAAAATGAAATGGTTTACAGCTCTGCCTGGAAACATAACATACAGCTTCAGTGATATGTAACTTCCATAAACCCAGCAGAGCAAGGAGGCACAAGATGAATCAAGAATCCCAGCTAACCATATAGGCAAAAGCACTACGATCACCCACAGCAACTCTCAGAATTTGATAGCCTATATTCATATAGGTGCTTCCATGCTGAGGATACTTTATGGTCGTTCTCATGTGAATCTGATGCAGCAAATAAACAAGGTAAGAGAAGATCTAAAGAACAGTACACCATGGTGTGTCAGGGTGCCCTACTGTAATGATATAATACAGGCTAAAGAAAATGGGACACTGTATCTCCAAGATTCATTCTGAAATCTTTTCCCATTAGCATTTCCATTTTTTAAAAATATATCTGAAAAAATTGCATGAGCCCTTTCAAAGCATCCATGGTGGCTCCAAAATGGCTGCACAACTCTAGTAGGGCAAACCCACCAAGGTATTTCTAACACTTCCATCAACATGGTTTTGACAATCTCTTTGCTTTCATACTGCAAGGCTGGAAATAGAGATGAAGCCAGATTGCCTCAGTCGCAGAGCAGTTTGTATATAAATGGAGGATGATTTTATGTATCATCCTTATTTAAGAATCCAGTATTAAAGAAGTCTAAAGGATCACAAGGCTGAAGAACACTATAGCAAAGAGGAAGCAGATGCTTTCTGTAGAGAGACACCATTAGGTATTTCACTAAGGTCAGGAGATTCCATCTGTGTACAAATACAGCTTCCATCTTGCTACATCTCATCAGTCAACTCCATTTCATCCAAGTTGTCATATGACAGGATGAGAACAAGGACAGTCTGGTGACAGCACTGCTTACATTAGAAATAAAGGACAGCGGGAGCTACATGTCACTGCTTATAGGTCACAGCTGAATGAATGACCTATGTTTCTTCCCAGCAGCTTCATTTAGATACGAATCAACTACAGTTTACAGCAATAAAAATAGAGAAATCTCCTCCAATTTAAGAAAATAAAATTAAAATAGTATTACATTTATAACAGAGTGACAACAGCATGGAAAACAAATCAAATTTAAGGTTGGTACTGTGACCATAATTTCATGCTGTAGTTATTGGAAAGGAAAACAGACACTCAAATGCAGGAAAGAAAGACACAGTATTAACCATTTTTCATTTCTTAGATTTCATCTTGGTTTTTGGATTTTCCAGATAATTTGTGCTGTATTTTAAGCTGCACATTCCAATCACTTGCCCAGAAGATCCCAGGTTAACATGCCATTCTCTCATTCAGAGGGCAAAAATGTGGTTCAGGTAATGCCAGTAGGTAATGGCTTGGTAGCTGTCTGTACAATCCACAGATTTTTATGGTAGTTACTGTCCTCCTCAAACCAAAACTTGAAGCTGTTTTGGATTTTCTTCTGGAGAGAGAATTAAGGTCTCTGTGTAGGAGATTTTATTCCAGAGCAAGTTTCTTGTATTTGAAATACTTACATGAGAAAATAAGACTGCAAAAATGAAGAGCTAATCGAGATGGGTTAGAAACAGTCTATAGTTCTTTTCAGTCTTTAACTACAGTATTCTGAAAATGCCATTCTGCCAGCACCTAAAGATACATTTTAGGTTAAGTCCCTAAAATGAACTCAGACGGCATTTGCTCTACAGCATTTCCCAGTCACCACAGCCATGGTCAAAAACTATTCTTTTCAGCTTGTAATTTAGTAGCTTAAAAAGGGAAGCATTTTGGTTTGGTATTGTTTTGTTTTGTCTCGTGTTTTTTTTTAAATATAGATCAAGAGTAAACTCTGACTTTTATTTAAATGAAAGGCTTTAATCATAGTTGGCATGCAGCCTCGGGCTGCCCACGGCCATCTCTGGCCATTCTGTTCTCAGTCACACCGATGACTTCAGTGAATGCCTCCACACTGGTGACAAAGCAAGTGAGCATAATTCGAAGCATTAACAAAACGGCCTAAACTGGCAGAAGGCTCAGTAATTTATCAATGTCATCATAATGCGACATTCATCTCAGGTTCTTTCAGCACTGTTTCACAAGAGCTTATAGATACTGAAGACAGCTGAAGTGGAATAGTAGAAAATTTTTGGTTTTCAAAGCCAGGTTGAACCCTTCAGGACCCAAGCTTAAAGGGCTCAGGGGAAGAGGAAATTGCCAGTTTGCCTGCTTGGTGGTTTTAAAGTTTCCACAAGACATTCTTGCTGTTACACATGGATCTGCAAGGGTAGAGGCTCCTGTGCAATGCCTTGCAGGGATAAAGGTCTGCCTCACTCGTACGTGTGCGGATCAAGGCCTGCATTAGTTGCAAAACCTTTTCATAAAATTGAGAGATACAGTGCAAAAAGGTCTTGTGAGGGCTTAAAATCTTTCTTCCTGAACATCCCAGCTGAACTGGTACAGTAGTATGCCTGGGAACTAAAATGTAGGATAAATAAAAATCCTAAAAAGCCAGTACAATTAATCACATTCTGCTGTCTGAGCTGAGAAACAAACAAGCAGCAGAACATGAAAAATAAATCACAACTTTAAAATATGTTTTCATTTTAATTATCAAGAAGTAAATGTGGTAAATGTGACTAGAAAGTTGTTGGGTTTTTTTTTCAATCCTGTTAAACCTGACATTACTCTTTAATGTTTTAATGTTTACATTTGAATGCTCCTGCTTTAAGGCACTTTTAATAGTTACCTGCAGTTACACTTACTGATCTTGCAGCGCTCAGAGGCATCGTGCAAAGAACAACCTAAATGCATATCTACACAATAAGGTACACACAGCAAGCAGACTTTATTTTTAATGTGTCTCTCTTCTGTGCAATTCTAGAAGAAAACGTAGTTCTATTAGTAAAGCAATGTAAAATCATGGAAGATTCTTAGGAAGCTGAATTTGTCATTCAAATAAAATAACGTTAGTTTAAACCTGGCACAGTTCCACAAAGGTTAACAGTTGTGGAAAATTCTTCTTTCAACGCATCTCGGCAAATAAAATAAGAAAATTCTTGCCTCTCGGTTGCTTCCAAAACCTAATCATAAAAACTCACACGAAACAAAATAAGCTGAGACTTTCTAAGGCAAAGGAAACTGCAAGAATATTTCTGAGATGCTTCGAGTAAACGCGGTCATTGCTCTGCACTGCTACAACCATTAGCATAAGCCAGTTGCTGTCCTGCTGACAAACATTAGAGGGCACTTCGGAATTTGCCAGTTACTGTAAAGCTGCCGAGCACACACTTCAGAGGCGAAGAGTGAGACATGGAAGTGAGGCACTGCTGGTACAGAGAGAAAAGCGCAGTTTCTGCAAAAGCACACATCTTTGAGCTAAAAGACGTATTTCCAACCTGCACATGTAAAACTGCAAAACAGTACGTAATTAAATTTTGAAAAAACAAATCCCTGTGTTGGAAAGAATAAAATAATTCTTTCTTTACCAGGCACAGTTTCAGTTTCTCAGCTGCTGTGTTCCTGGTTTGACATTTTTTTATGAATCCTTTGGGATCAACTTTTTAAACTAGATTTGCTGACAAAGTTTTATGCAAACACTTTTTGGATAATGCATCATAGTTTGAGTGGATTCTGCTGCATGCCAGCAGATCTGAGCCCCAGATAGCTCTGGTAAGTGGGGTTTAGGTGGTTTGCTTACCAAATAAATCCCTTTTGGAAAGCACTTCACAGCTTCCAATGCAGCTGGCCAAATAATCTTAGTTGTTGCTGAAATTGATGCTAATATTCCCATTCACTTCAGTATCCATGTTTTTACCATCTAAGGTCTTAAATGAAGACTGAAAAATAATCATAGGGGAGAAGATATAATAAGAAACAGAAGAACCAGAAAATGTAAATTTTTGCAGTAATACCACTCGAGTCCATCTTTCAGAGGCTCTCAGATATTCCACGATGCTTGTTGCACAAACTCTTTCTTGTTGTCGTTGGCCTTGTGCTATCGCATTCCTCCTGTGATACAGGGAGCAGGTTCCATGATTTCTTTTGGCGTTTGGGTAATCCCAGCAGAGAGGCAAACAGCAGGAGGTCCTTGAGCTCACAGTGGTGCAGTGTGCCACACTGTCACTTTGGAAAGTCTGCGTTTGAAACACCTGCAGTAATTCCAGGAGAGCCATTGCTCCAGCTGCAGTCCTGTAAGGTGCAGGCTGAGAAACATTAGCTCTTTGCTTCCAGTTTCCACTGTTGCTGAGCTATCAGCAAAAGTTACTCTCACTGCAAACCAGGAGCTGATGCTTTCACAGAGATGGAACAATGTCCATTAAAAAAGCGGCAAAAGAGCCAACCTTCAAGCTAAACTCAACTATTATCATCTCCAACACAGCAGAAGCCAGGGACGGGACCACACCTCATGGACAGGGAACACGTCTCCTTGAGAAGTAGGTGAATAACGGCTCCTGGTCCTGTTCCAACTGTGCTGAGATACATAGGTACTGCAAATACCTCTCAGCTCACACTGAATTCTGAGCTACGAACTCATTCTCCCATGGGAATCATATTCCCAAATCTCCCCCCTCCTTCCCCCCAGAACCTCTGACTCGTTGCACATACGCAGAAGCTGAAACCTGACCCAGGTCATTCCTAGAAATTCAGTAAGACTACTCATACATACAGAATTTACAGGATGAGGCTGGTGGCATAGCTAGCACATGTGTAACTGCACTGTGATCTGCAGGCCAAAAGAACCAAGAGCTGAAATACAGAGATGGGAGCTGAGGGCAGGGGCATCAGCAGCTGGGCTGCAGGACAGGCACGACATGACCAACACTGACCTGTACTGTAACGCTGAATCAGAGCTCGTATTTTTATGGTTTCAACTGGTTTTAGAAAAGAATTAGGACTATCTCTACAAATTCTTTCAACATTTTGCAATCTGCTCGGTACTAGCAAAAAAAAAAACAAACACAAAGTCACTTTCCATGCTGTCAGTCCCTTAATATGAGCACAAATGTGTTCCATAACAAAGGAAGCCAAGAGGCACTACAGACTAGAGCTAATTACATAAAACTTACACGCAAATATGGAACTGCATTCTGCACGACATGGAGAACAGGGAAAGAAAGCCAATGACTCAGTGCAGCTCAGAACCCATTTTTGCTTCTTCCCTACATATCTTCAGATACACATATACAATATTAATGCACTCATGTTCTTACTTTCAAAGCACTGGAAACAGTCTCTATATTTTAACACCATACTGTGTCAGTGCGGAGCAGAGAATCTTAAATAACAGTAATGAAATTCAGACAGAAGAGTTATTGTTGCCCAAACTGTAACTCAGAAAGATTAACTTGATGGTATTTTCTCAGAAAAGCAATTTGAGCTAATCTGGTATTTTTGAAAATTCTCGCCACGTGTTCTGGAGTGCTTCAGAGTTCACCTTTTACTTGAAAGTGACTCTCAATAACATGTCATTTTTTGGCAGAAGTCACAGGTACCTCACATGAACTTAAAGACTGAAGAATACTGGTTCTTAATTATGGCTACAAAATACCTGCCTAAAAATAAAAAAAGGGAAAATGTGTTTGTTAGTTTTCAAACAGGTGTTATTTCCCTGAAACCTAAGTCGAAATATAAATGATCCAAATCTTAACTGAAAATATTCTGTAGACTTTTTCAATAAGCTGATTTTTCTTGAACAGCCATAATCACATTTGCAAAGTGAAGAAAAAAACACATTTTATTAACTTTGCTGGTCACTGACATTTCAAGATAGCCTTCTGGGGTATTATTTGCCAGAAGGGGTTTGCAGGTCTTTTCTGGTGAGGGTGTTAATACAAAGAAAACCTCCAAAAGCAGTGTGTGATTTCTTTTAAGTTCCTTCATTCTCCCTTACATCTCTGCCTTCCTTTCCACTCTGTTTTGATAATACCTTGGTTAAACACAAAGTCAGGGAACGTCTGCACCAAAACTATATATCAATTTATGAAAAAGCATAGTCAAGCATATGTCAGACCTGGAGAAACATATGAAAAAAGCTCTTGCCAGTTACAGAGGTAGGACACTAATTAAACACGACAGAGAATTTTAAGCCTGTGTTTATTACCATACCTTTTAATGAATGAATAATTACGGTAGCAATTAAAAAAGACTGACTCAAAAACCTTATCACTTAAATAATTTATGTTTCTTTTTTCCGATTTATATTTAAACAATTTGCACTGCTCTAAGTCCACCACTTTCAGGATGGCCACGTATAAACCCACTAACAGGACTTAAACAAGGTACATTTGCAACAGTGTAACTTACCATACCTAGCACCGTACTAATCCTATTCTTTCCATTTAAAGAACAGAGAGGAAAAAAACCCCACAGATCTGCAGTAAAATCGTCAAGCTAGTCCAAAATTACTGTAGAGCAGGCTTCCGTGAATCATTAATAAGCCTTTATAAATGGCATGATCACAAGCACTACTTCAGAGAAGTCTGTCTCAGGCACGTCTAAGGGACCAAATTACTGTGCACAGTATTCCAAAACGTACAAACAAGCTCAGTTCTGCCTCCAAGACCACAGTCATGCCACGTTAACCACTGCAACTGCACAATCACACACAGGTCTGGCTTTACAAGTGAGAAGCTTGTATAACAATGCACATTACTAGGTGTAATAACAACATAAATACAAGATACTAAGCTATATCACATCATGCTGATTCAGCTTGGTTTGGTTATTAGAAGTTTCAGCCCATACAATGCACTTGCACAGTTTACCATTAAGAATCTCAGCAAGCCCAATTCTGACACGGTGTGAAAAAGCGCAACAGACTGACAGGATGAAACCTTTGAAGCTGCTGGCCTAATACCGAGTCAAAAATTTATCCAGCAAAGCTGTCTGAAAGTCAAAACATGATGCAAAACTTGTATCTTGCTTCTGAAAACAAAAGCATCTTTTCTATCACTCCTTTTATGGGAAGAAACCAGTCGCTAAAACTAATTGAACTTGGAGTTGCAGTCATAGGTCTCTTGGCACGTGTTGACTGACAGCCCTCCAGGAAGCACACACAAACCCGTTGTTCAGTCACTGTTCACTCCTCGGCAGCCTTTCCCAGTTCTGTGGCATCAGCACCGTAACAGAGCTTCCTGTTCGATGTGTGAAAAGTACTCTATGAAGTACAGCAGAAGTCTGTGAAACTTGCAACACGACTACCAATTTAATACCACTAGGTTGTAAATAAAAATATCATGCTAACAAAAAAAAATGCACACCAGAGTGAAATAATGCTGATAGGCTTTTTTAATAAGAGGCTTGGTAAAACCATGTGGGAATATCTCTGTCTATATTATATTAACATATACACACACACACAATCTCCATTTTTGGTTTAATCTATTCCAGTACGTCCTTGGCCATACATACCAGATGATATATCTAAAAAAACCCCAAACATAAAAGCACCCCAAGCAGCCCACCACAGGAAACCTAAAAGAATGGAAATAACAGTCAAATTAAATATGTTTTTAATTACTGAATGATTTTGCCAATGCAAAGACTTCTTAGATCAACTTATTTTACTTCTTACAGACACAGGTGTCAGTCTGATAAGATTCTGCACCAGCATGCACGGGACTAGTTTCTGTTATTAATACCCACAGCTCCTACCTGTAAGGGGGCAATACCCAACTCATTTACAACAGGAACCCTGCCCAAATCCCTATGCGTCGCTGCAAGACGACTGAAGTCAAAGTACTGTTAGTGTATTTATTGGCAGAACAGGTTTATTGAATGCTGTACTTTTTTTTGTTGGTTATGAAACGTTAACAGGAACGGAGCTTGTCAATGTGTCCCAATGGGGAAACAATCTTTGAACGCAAGTATCGTTGTTCAGCTCCCCAGCCGATCAGACTTGACAGAGCTTCTCTGAAACCCATGGAGCCGTGCCAATTGAAACCAACTCAGGATGTAGCTGTGAGTTTAATAAGTTTCACATGTCTGGTGTTTTAATAAAAGTAAAAAAAAATCGTTATTATTAAAAAGCTATGCTCTGAATGGTTAGCTATCCAGTGATAATACTGCAGCAATATTTGTGCATTCCCTATAGTACATACCCTACACATGCACTTGTGTATCTTCTCCCTGTCCAACTTTAGTTCCCACTGTGAAGAGCAGCAGAAGGCTGATTTGAGAAGAAGTAAAATAGAACCAGGTAGATTAAATTAAATACCTCATACATTAGGTGTATTAAGATTTATCAAGCTTGTAAAAGACATTACCAACCAGATACTTTAACACGTAGAAAGCAGATGGTAGGTGCTACTTACCAATGACTTTGAAGCTTATTGGACTATGCATGCATTGGCAAACTGGTAAAAAGACAGACTGCCAGGACTCCCACAGCTTGGAATACCATAACAACCCAACAAATTACTTTTTACATTCTTTACTGCAAAAATTAGGGAAGCAAACACAAATACACATTAACAGCTCTGCTCTTTTCAGTACAACCAGATTCTCACTTTCAGAAGCAAACAGCAAGGGCCAGCAGTACGGCTCCCACCACTCAAAGCCAGAGTAGAGAACAGAGTTCAAGAACATCCTTAAAAGCTGAAGGATTTTTAGGAGATTATTATTAACCAGATAAAAGCTCTATGATTAAAATGTCATTAAATGTTACATTTTTCAGAGTAATGCAAAGGTTTTCATTAAGTAACCAATGACCTTTAGTCCCGAGGGTTCTTAGTCTGGTAGAGCACTTTATTTGGCCTCTTCAAAATCTGCAGTAAGGGATGCGTAATATTGCACATCTGCCAAAAGTTCTAGAGGTGAAATACCCCAATTCACGTCACTGGCCGCACACTCAGCAATACACTCTCATCAAAGCCAGCCTTTAACACTGGGGAGGCTACACAGGGCAGAAGTTACGTTCACCCACTTGCTCACCAGCATTGTCCCTTCTCACCAGCAGCTGTGCTGGTTAACCCTACCTGTCCGTACAGCAGTAGCTGATTATTGCTTCTTGCGGGAAGGAGAGATGGGTACAAATCCTCTGCACAGCCTGAAGGTTTGGCAGGCACTGCCTACTAGAACAGCCTATGGGAACACAAATGCTTTGGCCACTACGTCAATGAAAGGCTCTCGCTGATATTAATGTTCAGCAACATTTAGGACTCCTTACTGTGAAGACAGTATCTGCCAGAAACTCCTCCTCTGGGAAAAAATCCCATTAAAGAATAATCTCAGCTACTTCTAATTAATACCTGAATAAACCATTAATGACTTGTTTAGACCATCCAAGTAATCATCTTCTCCCATTAAAAACAACTTTAAGACACTTTTTATAAAAATCCCCCCCGGTTTCCTAATGTAAAATTAAGTAATCTAGGCACATGTTTTTTTAGCAATTACAGCACATCCCTGACCTCATTTGCAGATCTGGTATTTCTTGCCAGGGGCCAGAAGACACAATGCCATACACATGCCCAGCAAATGTCACCAAGTACCACCCTTCACATGCTCCATTCCAGTATTCCAAACTCACATCAAGCACGCAGAGCTCACCAGTAAATGAAGTGAAGGAAGTGGCTAAACGGGCTGCATAGGACAAGGAGCTATTATTATGGAAAGTGTTTAAAGTTGGTATTTTAAAAAAAAGAAGAAAAAAAATGGAGTTAACACTCATTTTTTTGCCCAAATTCTACTCAGAATGACTGGATTACATATAATCATCTACGCAACTTCCAAATGCAAGTTATTGCTTGAGCTACTTTGTAATATAACTTACAACAAAAGGTTGACTAGGACAATAAGCAGAAATTAGTCCTTACTGAAACACAGCTTCAGAGACAGTTACAGGTCCCTATAGTATGTGAGCAATCCTTACAGGCAGCAGAGTATCAGGTGCCTTTTGCTTTGTGTACTCTTAATGAAATGCAATATATAATAGTAAAGATGAAATAATTATATATTCTGCATAACACCTTCATTTATACACTATTTAATTAATTCTAGTAAGTCAGGGAGGAATTTGTATATTTAATGAAAAGTCACACAAATAACCTTACATTAATTCTTAACTCTGCATATTTAGCTAATCAGCCATTTTACTTCATATACAAGTTATTCTTAAAACCTCAACACTAATTATTTATGGACTCCTGCACCTCCTGGTGACAATGAGCTGAGTGTACACAGATTCAGTCTGGGGTCACTTACAGGGGCTGTTTCTCCATAACAGTCACGTAGACCCCAGGAATGTACACGCTTTTATTAAATTTTCTTGGAAGTGTTTAAACCTTAAGCCATAACACTGCAGAAAACTCATGCTTCATCAGTTTTGTGGATAAGGAATTTCATTCTGGAGCTATTAATCAGGCACTTTGCACAAAGTCATTCAGAAAACGTGAAGGTGAACTTGTCCTTTTTCTATTAGAAAAAATGTTAGCACATCTCCCCTCTCCCCAGCCCAGTTGCTAATCAAGAGGGTAACAACCTGCAGGTCCTCCCAGTTACTGTCAGACTGACATCTCCGCATACAGAAACATGGCAGCTGTTAA
Organism: Mesitornis unicolor; assembly: GCF_000695765.1. NCBI lineage: Eukaryota > Metazoa > Chordata > Aves > Mesitornithiformes > Mesitornithidae > Mesitornis > Mesitornis unicolor. The sequence continues at coordinate 56,541 of NW_010173763.1, read as the reverse complement.
TAGAAAAGCTGTGCTAACATACAATAATGTAAAGTCTGCCCCAATACAGCTCAATGCAGGTATAATTGTAAAACAGTCTGGTATAATTGGGAAACAACTTTTAGAAACCCCATAGCCTGAAGTTTCTCTCTGAATGGAACCATGTTTTCTTAGGAAACAAGCCCTTCACAAACGGTACTATTGCTTCTGCATGACTTACCTTGCATGTCAGCGTGATTTGCTAGCATAAGTAATTTAGACATGTAAGAAGTTTATCATTGCACATTCAAACAGTTAAAGAACACATATCAAGCAAAACAATATTTGGAAATCTAAGGCTACCACAAAGCCATTTGCATCATTAAAATGAAGTCTATCAGTTCAGTAAACATGAGAAACAAATTATGAAGTCCTCCCTACACAAACAGTAAGACTTTGCAGGAGGGAAACCCCTGCTTTTCATGCTGTTCCCTCTATTCAAAGTCCAACTGTTTCTAATGGAAATTTTGCTTGCTATGGAGATTATGGTTCAGCCTTGTTTTTCAGTCACCAGCACATCACCAGACTTACAGCAAGTGCAGAGATTTAGAAGATCTCTCTTTAAGGTCGAATGCTCAAGGATGCATGCATGTTTAAAAGTATCCCATGAGCTAAGAGGACGTAAGGGCAACTTCTAAGCCAAGGCTCTTAAAGCCTGAGCTACCAAATGGATCGATGAAGCACACCGACTCTGCGCGATCAGAAGACAAGCTAGGGAGTGAAATGCTGATGACAAACAAGATGCACCTGACTTTCTGGACTAGGTGAACTCTAGCAACAGGTAAAAGGAGCAGGCTGTTACCTGCAGTACCAGCTGCTGCCAGGCGGTTGCCAGTGGCTGACCATTGCCAATGTTGCAGATGCTCATTCGGTCTGCAGGCTGATTGGCACGCTCAAGTTGCAAGGAGACATTTTTTTTTTTGCTCTTCCTCAAGTGCACGGGTAAGCCGCTCGAAACGAGCTTCTTGCTCCTTAACAGATGCTAAAATGCTGGCAGCAGACCTGATATCATAGTCATCCATGATTGTTTTCAAATGCTCTTGCCTGTTAACTGACCAGGGCAAACGGAAAGGGTTAGGTAAAGGGGTGGGGAGGGCACAGGTCAGGGGTTAAGAATAAAAATGCACATTGTTAGTCACCCTACTAAAATACTGTTCCCTCTGAGAAGCAAACTGCAGTGCTCTTTAAAGAGGCTTCCTTTCCATCCACTGATTTTATTTTAAATTAAAGTAATTAATCCAAGGCTTCCAAGTTCAAAAAAGAAAAAAAAAACCACCACATGCTCACCTTGGAGAGAATTTATATTTAATTCCTTTGATCTTTTTGCTAAAACTGCTCTGACAGTTTTCATCCCTCTTGCAAAGCTAATTTCACTGTGCAAATAAGAATGTACTTGAACTATATAAAAAAAGATACAGCTTTGGAGGGGATGAGGAACACCACAGACGAGGAATTTTTGTCTTTAACAGCAGAAATGAGAAGCTGATAATTTTTAAAGACAGAAACTTCATGGTACAAGAAAACAGTTGCACCCATTTTCCAAATGAATGGACACCCCCCATTCCCCTAATTTAGCAGACAGTGGCTGAAAATAGTTTTCTATTTTAAATTATAGGAGTACACCGCAATATGGAAAATATTTTTAAATGCAGACAGTGCAATTGCAGTTGAAATGTGCTTGATGATTTCAGCATGGTAGCCAACGAAACAGTCCTTCATGCAGCTGTTTGCTAATAATGCAAATGAAAAAGCCAAAATCAAACATCTTCCAAGGGAAACACACGGGACTGGTGTCTGAACACAGGAAAAGGAACAACTCAGAAGCCAGCTAGACAGGATCTATCTTCTGCCTTACGTCTTCTCTAATAGGGTTATAAACTATTCCATCTAAAACCCCATCTCCATCTGTACGGTGCATGCAGCAAAACTCCCCACTGATTCCGCACATCTATCATGTGAACATCAGTTAAAATGTTTTCATGATTATAAAACCAGAGGCAGAATTTTCTCCAGCTCCTGTTATTCAAGAACAGTTCACATTCTGCTCTAAGTCCCTAGAAATTGTCCCTTAATGTGCAAATCAAGAGTGATTCTTCCTGCTGCCAGAGATTCTCTGTTTTCCATCTATCAAGAAGGATTTCCATGAGCACTGGTAGTACCAAACCCTGGTTTTCTGAAGCTTTGCATCTCATCATTCAGTGCCTTTAGGTGATGCACACTCTCGACTGGTGCTTTTTCCACAGCTGTCACATTTATCAGGTCCCTCTCCTGTGCTGATTTGTTGGTACCTAATGGTGATGTGGTCATATACAGTTATGTTCCCAAAAGAGGGCTTTTAGTAGATATTAAGGTGCATGTTCATGTTTCACACAGTTTGCTGGAAACTCTTAAATAGCCCCAAGGTCTCCCTTTTGTTGTATGTAGCTGAAGTCATCCAAGATGCCCAAAAGACAGCGGGGCAGAAGAAACAGATGCAAAACCAGTGATGTACATCACCTTGATTTCAGTGCAAATAACCTGTCAGTAGCTCTGTGGTTCACTGCTAACTCCTAGGGAGTTGCTTTTGAAAGGAATCAGGGTGATATGAAATCACGTTGGTAACGGTGTAAGGATTACCATGTATTAATCTCATAATGTTTATATATAACCACAGTTTGAGCCTTTCACGTTTTCAGACCAGTAAGCAGACCTGACTTTTCTCATTTATGCATTGATTTAACTTCTATTGAGATTCTGAAAGAAAATCAAAAACCACCAAAGGCTTTTCCAGGTGTCGCAAACTAGTCAAATACAGACCGAGCTGTCAACTTCAGAGACCTTCCACTCTGAACCTTATTTTGCTAGATTATTGGAAGTCTATAAAACCTTCAGAGAGTACGCTGGGTTCTGCAAAAGAGATTCCCAACCACCTAAAAGGACAGCATGACTCGCGGGAAGTCTGCATAACGCAGGACAGGACTGCATGACTCACCTGCTGTAGCTCAGCATGATTTAGCCCTGGCACGGCCACACGTAACCACAGCCAGACTTTCCGGGCCAAAGCTGGCTCATGTGCAACCGACCTGCATGGTTCTGCTTTTATGCCTCCCTGCTTTGCACAGATGGAGACAGCTCTGTTTGTTGTCTTCCCTCCCAGTAGTGCAGACACACTCACAGACTCCTGAGAGGGAGTGGGAAAAAAGTGGGACTTCACAGACCCAGGCACTAGTCATATTTTGGGAAAAACATACATGGGGGCTGGGGAGGGGGGCATTTTCTAACTGTGTGTTCTTAAAGACAGCTATCTGGTTACTAATTATCACTGCCCTTACACCTGAGCAGAGGAACAGCCTGACTGACACACAGATCCAAATGCACCTCAGATGAGGGGATGCTCCAGGCCCCAGAGGAATAGAGAGATAGAGTGATAGATAGAATGAATCATAGAATGTGTTGGGTTGGAAGGGACCTTTAAAGCTCATCCAGTCCAACCCCTGCAGTGAGCAGGGACACTGTTACCAGATCAGGTTGCTCAGAGCCCCATCAAGCCTGACCTTGAGTATCTCCAGGGATGGGGCCTCCACCACCTCTCTGGGCAACCTGTGCCAGTGATCTGCCACCCTCACATTGAAGCACTTTTTCCTAATATCCAGCCTATGATAAATGAGTCAGAACAGGCCAGGGACTAACGAATGGAGACACATTCCTCAGAAGTGCTGCAGAGCAGGAACTCAAGTTTCCTCAGTCACCCACTGCAGGGCCCACCTTTCAGGCAATTCACTGCAGCTAAACCAGCTCTTCCTTAAGTGTGACTGTGATGATGCAGCTTTTGGGGGCCCAAGAGGCTGGATACTTCTATGGACTAACTTCAGAAAGTGAAGCAAGTAGGGATGTAGGAGGAAGATGACAAGATGTAAACTACAGTAACTGAATTTTAAAAAAACAGATTCCCTTTAGAATATATAAAGGAGGTTTCTGTTCTAAGGAAAAGCATTACCAATAGCAGCATGAAAAATCGAGAAACACCTCCTCTAATACAGATTCTGAAACAGTAACAGCTTTAATAATAAAAGTCACAGTTGATGACTGAGCTGGTATATAACTTTCAAGTCACATTGTGATAAAGATCCCATTCAAAAAATCCTTAATGAGCTATAAGCCCTTGATGCCACACATGAGAGAACCTAGAAAATTTGGGTTCTGTAAATGGTACAAATCTCTAGAGAGCTACAGAGATCTCCATGCAGAAAATATGTTAACCTCCTTGCAACCAGAAATACTGTGCTTCTTTTCTCTGTGCAAAGAAAAAACACAGGCAGAATATAAACTATATAAATTTTCAGATGCACAATTAGCGACCATAAAAATCCTAATTGCTATGGAGAAACAGCAGCAGGACCAATAACTGCCTTTTAAGAACTGCTGGACAAAGACAGACTTCTGCATTTCAAATGTTTTATTAGCAGATAAATACTCGCTTGCTGTTGATTGCATTCACAATTATTTACCCAGGGTTTCAACAATTTCCATTATCAGCAGTCTAGACTAGAGGAGAAAAATAAAAGTACTGACTCATAAGTTAGTTACTCAAGCTGCCGCTTGCAATTTGATACCATTTGTAAATAAATTTAAGTGCATTGAAAAGGGTATAAATAAATGAAAATATTAGACCTATAGCAGCCAGGTAAAGATTATTCCTTAGGCTGCACTTCTAAACACAGCAAACACTTGCCTACAGCGTGTCAAAGGCTACGCTGACAGCAGCAAATCTCTCTCCTGCCTACGTGACTCTAAATATATTAGTGCTGCATTAGAGTTAGAGCAAAGTAAGAGGATCTGCTTTTCTGACTGTTCATATGAAGAACAAATGCATCAAAAGACCTCCCGTAAGCCAATACAGCTGAAATGCTCAGTGGGGATGAAAATCACCCCTGTGCAAGCAGTGAAAAAGGAGGTCCTCTGCACTACCACTACCCCAGCTCATCCACGAGTTTGAAGGCTCCTGGAAACACTGACTTGCCTACGGTCTCTTAGTACTCTGCAAAAACAAAAGTAAGCTAACACCGCACATTATTTTTGCTAATACAGGATGTAACTGATAGTCATAGACTTTTAAAAGAGCCCTTGAAATTAAGGGGGGTAAAGTTCTGTGAGATTTGGGCACCTAAATCCTAACAGTCCTGGAGAACCTCAAATCCCCTGCACTTTTCAAAGTATCCTGCCTGCCTGAGGCAATGAGTGAGTGAGCTGCCTGAGGGAGCTCTGTCTGAAGAGAGCAGTGCCCATCAGTCAACCACAGAACATCGCAGAGGCTTCTCGCAGCAGGAGGGGAAGTGGCTCTTGGGGCATACAGGAGATTTCTTAAGTCCAATAGTCTGAATATTGTGCATATTGTCCATATGTCCCACTATTGCTCTCTCTCAGCCTAGTTCCACTAAGTCCTGTTGACAAGAGATGGTACTATGATGAGCAACAAGAAGCTTGCACACAGAGCAAATCAGCAGCTGTAGGAGCAAACATGAAGGCCTATGAGCATGCATGGAAACAGTAGCTATGTGCTTCTACAGGGAAGAAAACCATCAGAATAAAAGCAAAAATGGGGATTAATAATCTATGGAACTGAAGCATACTGCATGCTAATTCTATTTTCAGCCTGAAGTGCCACAAGAGATGAGTATCATAAAATGACTGTCATCCCCCATGCAATATTGGAAATCATGCAGAGAAAACCAAGTGATACACACCTATGGGTTACTGGGGTCTGAACGTTAGAGCTGCTGTGGCATCACCCACTAAGACTAGAGGAGTACAGACAAAACAGGAGAGCAGCCCCAAGCAGAACCAGCTACAAGAGAGAGGAAAGAGAAGAGAGAGTTAGTTAATAAGGTATCACAGCTTCTTCTGTACACAAGCATCTCCCAGGCTCTCCTCACTGTGTTGTATAAATTATTTATTATACAGTTTGCCTTCTAACTTGGAGGAAAAAGAGACGATATTCAGAGAAACCAATCCTGAGACTTCTAAGGAAAAAAACCCAAACCTCACCCTGGTGAATCTGATTTGTTATCAGTAATCAATACTTGCATGTTCCTGTGAGACTTACTGTTAATGTCCTAAATCAGCTAAAACGCTGGACTGGAATGAGGATTTTGAATGCTACAAAGGGGTATATTGTAGCCAAACGTTTTAAAACACAGAAACCTGACATGACACTCTCAGAAACGAGAATAATTACTGAGGCACGCAACTTTAGGCCCCATGTTTGATGTATGATCCCCCAAATGGCTCAAGATTATTTCACAGATGTCTGTTAAAGAGGGTACATTCATTTCTAAAAGATGCACACTGCACAGTTGCTTACAGCCACTTTGGTTGTTGTACCTGTCTGTAATGTAGCCCTATGTGAAACCCAACTGAAAGCAGGTAAGTCTCTGATCTGTTTTGTCTTAAAACCTTTAGCACCAAAACTTCTCTGGGTCAGCAACTGCAAATTTAGTACCCATTTTTTCTGGAGAACGTACAGAACAGAAACCATTTTGCAAAGGCATGGTTCTGTGAAGCAGCATATCCAGTTTTAAGGTACTACCACATCAAAAATGCTGCAACCACATGGCATGAAACACAGAGCCAGTACAAACTCACTTTGCTGGTTCAAATGTTTTAGAACATTTTTGGTGAGTAATTTTGCCCCAGCAGATTTTATGCCTGACCAGGTACTGTCTGCCTTCCTGAAGCCAGCATAAACACAATCTCTTGTGTTTCTGCCAACTTACCAGAAATATGATCCTTTCTTTGCATGGATCCAATCTCAAAGGACATGGAACCATCACGCCAGAAAACTCATTCTTCTTAAACTAACAGAAGCAAAGTCTATGCTCAAAAGTTACTAGATATAACAAAACTGCGCAAAGATAAGCCCAGAGATGAAAGTCAGGAGGCAGAGCGAGAGAAAGACTAATTCTCAAGTAAATGACCAGAGGGAATAAATTAAGCATAATTCAGTTTCCACAGACAAAAGAGCAACATTTTGGAAAATAAAATAAAATACACATATATTACACAAAACAATTCCAAGCAAACTGCTTCTCAGACCTCATGGTGAAATCTATCTTGAGCCTGGCTCTCCTTGCTGCTCTGGTTGACTGAGTTCTAATTTGACCCTTACGTGACAATCTCCACCAATGAATAGCAATGAGCAGTTCACAAAGAAAGCTATTTCAATATAGTTCCCTCATAGGCACAGACAGACATACTGTGTTGGTGTCAAAAGAAACACCAAAAAAAAGCCAGTCAGGGGTTTTTTTTGTTCCTTTGGACAGAAGCAGTCTGTGAAACAAGGCTTAAACTAGGCAAGGAACAAGGGCAGAGGAAATGCTAACAGGAAAACTTGAGAAGGAACTTTGGGTCTCAAGGACGCAGCGATGCACAGTGCAGCTCACCAGTGCAGAACTGCAGAGAAAACGTCAACGTGCAGTACCTGAGGTTTTATGTCAGTAGGAAATTTCATCCAGTCATCCAGCAGGAGTCGTTTTGTAGAAAGAAAGAAATGCCACCACTAAATTGGCAGAATATCATACTACGGGCTGGGTTTGGCAACACCAACAAAAGACTTCAGACACACGCACATCTGTGTATGTGCAAAACAGTTCCAGCAGAACTGGCTCTGGTCAGTGGCACCATGGCATTTCCAATCTTACCATAATGGCTTCCAGTCCACTGAAAAATTAATACTTGAACTAAACTCTTAGTTAAAAGTGCTGAAATCAGGTTGTATTAACTTACAAAATATACAGTTTTCAGCAAAAAAGAATACAGAATTTTCTTATATCTAATGCAATCTCTCTCATGGATTAAACAGTGCATGTTTAAATTACACCAGTCGTCTTTCTCCAACTTCCCTTCAGTAACGACTCCTCACTTCGGCAGTTTGCTACGAGGAATTTTCAGTGTTCTCCTTCCAAAATCTCATACAGTGTTTCAGGGCTTGGCTTTAATTACGCTGTAACTCTATTTCCCTAATAAGATACATTTCAATTGCCATATTGTACTCCCAAATGGAAAGGAAAATAAATTAGAGCGATACAGAACACCTTTCTAACAAGTGCATACATATAATAGCATAAATTATTCATTAATGCATTAAACTTCAACTGAAATATTTTTACAAGGGCAATTTTTAAAGTAAATATTTTAGCCTATGATTACTTTTACCCAATGTAAAAAATGTTCATTTCTCTTTGAAATTTATCATTTATAGACCAGCACCTTTCTGAAGCAGAGCTCTTGCTCTCCAGGACCTAAGAACTTGTCTACACTGAGGAAGCTGAACTCCTCCATCGCAGAGCACTCGTTTTGCCACGCTTCCTTCAAAGATCACTGTTCGTGTTAATTAAGCATAAAACAGCACAGCAAAGTGGCAGCACGTTACCTCACACCTACCAAGTGTCCACACTAAGGTTTAATGGGGTATGTGATAGTCTATAAATTCGCACTGTGCACTGTAAATTCTCTGTGTAAACACACACTCACCGTATATTTTCCAATGAGTGTCTAGGAGGAATAGGTTGGGTTTTTTTTTTAAATCTTGTAAATATCAAAAGACTGAACATTGTAGAGACGGCTGGATTCTGACTCAGTAGACATCTGCTGGATTTGAGCGTGACAGAATCCCTTGCTGCTGTTCTAGCTCAGTAAGTGTTAATTCTGTCAACTCAGCCACAGCCATGAAAACATCAGCATCATTACTACTTCATTCCTACATAAAGAAAATCACTGTTTTGTACAACGTAATTTCTAGTTATCTACCTCAGATGTGTAGCATTTGGAAGACAGCACTTCCTCCCTACCCCCCCCCCATATCAAGAAACCAAGTCTGAAGTAACCAGCTAAGCTCAAATATATGCACAGATCTTCAGGAAAAATTCATAATATTTTGATGATTTCAGCAATTCCATTTTGCTACATTACAATGAAAAGGCTTGTGTTTACATATCCTCAGAAACTTTTACATTTTCCTTTATATTTTTTTGTTTTTCTATAGAAATAAAAAGCAGCTTGGAAGTTAAAGCTAGAATGAACACGATCATACTTTGCTATCTCCTTCAGAATATGAACAGTAAATTTGCTGCTTCTCAAATCTCTGATACCTTTCTTCTGCCTTGGAGCTTTCCAAACATGATTGCTACCAGCTTGATTAGTTCATAGGCCAATCACTTTAACACCCTGGAACACATGTCGTTGTATCCTAAAGATGCTGCACGTCATTGATTTTTCAGAGGTCTCCCCCACTTAAATCAATAAGGAGTTCTACTTAAAAACGGATTGCACTTTGCAGTCCCTTTCCAATTCATGTATATTCAGGTTTCCAAGTATTCTCACAGCTGCTTTTAGCAGAAGCTGTACATACCAAGCTTCACCCCAGTCTGAATCTCCCTGACATCAATAGACGCTTTAGCCGCTGTGCATCCACTGCAAGCAGAAAGAGATAAGGTGGGGAAACTTCTATTGAGCAGAAAATGCCACTATAACCGTTCTACTACAATACTGCCTTCCAAGCAGCTAGGAAAGAAAACCTGAAGCAGCTTCTGTAAATGCTAGGTAGGATCAGGCTATAAATTAACTCTCAAGGCATTGTTGTCTGCATAGCGTTGTATGGATAAACCGGGTCCCAATCTCATTTCCCACAGAAATACTTCCTGATTGGAGAGGCTGCCTTGCAACCAGAGCCACCAAAAATCAATATGTCTATTCTTAGAACAGGGCTATTTCAATGAGAAAGAGAAATGAAGATCAAATGCAGCACAGTTCATAACCACTCCCTAGTCCTTCCCCTAGTCTTTTAAAGCTTGGCTTCATTAATACACAATCCAATTTGGCCACAAATAAGCCAGTCACATGAACAAACTCTTATAACCTTATGCAATTACTTCCGCAGAATACTTAAAAGATTTCACTAGACAGGATACAAGTATCCTCATTTTTCTTGGCTTCTGGACATTCTGAGTTTTGGTAACAGGCTTCCATTTTAAGAGAAAATCTACTGTCAGTATGCAGTCTGAAACTGCCTGTATGTGGGGAGCTACAGCTGACACCAGCCATATATTTACAAACGTTAAATCTCCATTTACAAAATGCAGGAACAGGAGAGTCAGTGGGTAGGCAGCAATTTCCACTGCCAGACCAGTTTCTCATTGGCAAAATGGAGTAACTGAAATATTACAGCAAGGCTGGAAAATCCTGCAGATGGTCATAGTAATTCTTTCATAAAAGACACTCTGGTGCTATCTTCTAACAGATAAAATACATAACAAAATGGCACGTAACACAGATGAGGTCGGCTACGCAGTTAGGTGGCCCAACAGCCTGCTTCATCTATTCCAGCTGCTCCAGTAACGGTGTCAGTAACGGCGTATTCAAACCAACTGCCAGCAGTCAGACAACCGTCATTTCACTGCACGTTGAGAGGAGAGGAAAAAACCCAACTGTGACCCCACAGAACAGTGAGCGTTTAAGCTCAGCAACAGATGTGTCAAATGACTTAGCCCAACCATGAGGAGTTAATTGATGCTATAAATAAATAGACAAAAAAACCCCAATAATAATCCACTTAATTCTTGTATCCAGAGCACACACTCTAGCTTTGCTTATCAGTGAAACTATTTTCCTTTAAAGAATTGGGCTTGGCTGTTTTACATGTAGATTAACACAGAGAGATAATTTGATTTCAGGCTATTGAGAGATTTCCTTCCTTTTATGTTTCAGAAGAACAGGGCTGCATGCAGCTAAATGAGATCCATAGATTACAGTAGAAGAAAGGCTAATAAAACTGCATAGCTGCATTCCTGGGTAATAACAAATGGGTTTTAATTCTAGGGCTCCAATCTCGGGGTTTATGAGGGCATTTCCAATCGCTACTTTTAAGATTAATGCAAATAAATGCATCAAAATGAAACAGATCCTTTAACCCATCTGAATCAAATCCTTAATATCTCCCATAGCATTTTACACCAATAAACAAAGTGGCATTGCTAGGAAAAAAATAATCACGCTCCTAAAGCGTTCAGAGCAAGCATGTTCCCTGTGGTTTTCTTACTGCTTTCAGGAGAAAGAAACGAAGCAAAAAACCCTCTCCTGTTTTTCTAAATGTGTGTCTTGTTTAACTCTCCGAGTCGTATCTCATGGGTTGTGTGGCTGCTCTATTCTCCACCAGGGAAATGAAAACATTACTATAAACAGGAAAGAAAAAATGTCAATATTCATGTTTAATCCTTGGAGCTACTAAATCAAATGAATTTTATTAGCTGCCTACCAACCATTCCTACTGCACTACTCTCCTGTATTTCACCCTCTCCCATTAAAACAGCCAGATTTCAATCTTACATTGCTTTAAACCAGGAACAGTATCAATGAAAAGGAGATTAAAGCAATACAAAAAGAGGGAAGAAACAGAATGAGGCCCACTACTAGCTCCGATTCTCTCCAGTAACATCTGTTTTATTCTAAATCAAGTATTTTTTTACCAGCTAAATTTGGAAGCTGGAGGCACTAAATAAACCTACTCTATTAGACTAAAACTACAGATCTGCTTTCTGCAATTGCATGTGCAGGTTCCAAGATGGCACTGATAGACCAGTCACTGTTTCAGCATCTGTAAATTTATTACATTTTTTTAAATGCAATCCAAGTTCATTTTACCCTTGTAAGTTTAGGATGCAATCCAAGTTTGTGCTGATCAACACCACAGCTCCTTAGTGTTACAAGGCAAACATGCATCTGAGAACTAATAAATAGTATCTCAGCAAAATAAAAGTATTTAGCTCATCTGATGTCTTGAATAATCATCCAGTTCATGCATAAACATACAGAGGCAAGAAAACCAGATACATATTAATGACAATCTTGGAAAGACTCATCATTCCGTATGATGCTAAGTGGCTAAGGGAACTGGGCTTGTTTAGCCTGGAGAAAAGAAGGCTGAGGGGAGACCTCATCACCACCTACAACTGCCTCAAGGGAGGTTGTGGAGAGGTGGGTGCTGGGCTCTTCTCCCAGGTGATGGGGGATAGAACAAGGGGAAACGGCACCAAGCTGTGCCAAGGGAGGTTCAGGTCAGAGATAAGGAGGAAGTTCTTTACTGAGAGGGTCGTCAGAAGCTGGAACAGGCTGCCCAGGGAGGTGGTGGAGTCACCATCCCTGGATGTGTTTAAAGAGCGGGTAGATGAGGTACTTAAGGATATGGTTTAGGGGGTAGACAGGAACGGTTGAATGTGATGATCTCGGAGGGCTTTTCCAACCGAGCGATGCTGTGATTTGGTGATGATGGGTTTTGGCATGTAGTATCTCTCAACAGAACGGTCTTTGTTACACATTGCAAAAGCACCCTGCTCAGAGCGTCGCTGCCTGTTTGAGGGGCAGAAGCAATGTCACAAGAGCTGCCAATTTAACTTCTCTGTTTTCAGGTGCAAGACACATTGCTGAATCTTCAAAGCAGAAATTTTTATCACTCAGAAGCATTTTCTAGTCTATTGGCCAAGCATATTGGCTTCTTTGGGGTTAAACTGACAGTCAAAATAGCCTTCAGAGAATAATGGTCAGGACACGTCTGGTTCATATCACTGGGTAAATCAAGGTCCCATAGTAACCCCATTGATCAGTCCACACTCAAGCGTTCTTTACTCATTTAGATCTTCACTTGCATGAAACAGAAATGCAGTGCTGTGCTCAGTCTGTGAAGTGTTACATTAATACATTTTTCAAAAATTATTTTTATTATATCACCGTAAGCAGCAATTTTCACAACTAAGACTTTCATCTTTATTATAAGAGCTCTTTATTTTTCGGCTTCTAGCTCTATAAAAATTTAAACATTTGGGCTGAAGTTTTCCCTGGTAGATCTTTCCTTCAGGCTGAATTTCTCCTTTAGGAAAGCTTCAGCTAGAATAATCTGACAGTTTCTCATATCAGTTTGGGAAATTTTTGTGTGAGTTTCTCCCATCACTGGCTCTGAAGACATGGGAAAGCAGCTTTCTGTCAGTCAGCCACCCTACGGCTGCCAGCACAGCACCAGGATACGGTGCCTCCCTTTGCCTCTGCGTGCAGCTGAAAGGGTGGTGGAGGGAACACACCAACACCCACCCCAAAACTCCAGGGCTCCCCCTTTTCCCCATCCCTCTTCTCCTGCCTATGAAACCTGTTCTGAATTTGACCTTAGCGTAAGCCTCCACTTTGACTGGACAACTCCCACAGCTAAACTGTCTTCCCAGCTGAGGCTGACCCTGACCCTGACCTGAAGATCAGTAGGAGCTGGGGAAAGTACTGGATTTAGGGGGTCACAATCAATTGTCTCTTCGACAGATCATTTTCTTCCAGACCACTAAAGTTAGATACTAACCTCATCCCTTTCAAGGCTATCCTACTTTTGCACTATCTTTGACTAAATTTTAATGCTTTTTGCAGCCTGTATAATAATCTAATATCGATA
>NW_010173763.1:17392-43033 GCF_000695765.1 Mesitornis unicolor | reverse complement strand
AGGAATGCACTTATCACTAGTGCCCAATTATAGTTATTCGGAAGCAGAAATATTTCTTCAGATCACTAAAGATCTGCTCCAAGAACCAACTTTCTCTTCAGACATTCCTTTTCAGTGATCATTCTGCTGATAATTGTGCAGAGTGGGAAAAATAATAGATTTGCTTTAACTGTCTAGCCACTTCAGATCTGTAAAACAAATTCTGTTATATCAACATGAAAATCCTGCACTGTATAAACAGGAGTGTATTCCAGCTTTATAAACACTTCACTAATTTCATTAAGACTATATAAGTAACAGAAGTAAGTAGCAAACAATTCAGAGAGTAAATATAATACAAACTCTGTTGAGAATCCTTCCTACAAACAGCTTTGAAAGTTTGAAATGACCTATACACAGTTTCAGTTTTGACATATGAAAGGGACAATGCTTAATCTAAAAACAATCAAATGAAAATGGAAAGAACTTTATAAAAATTGCTAACATGGTACTTGTTATTCAGGGGATTATTTTCGAAGAATGCTTGGCTAAAATTTTAATCCACCTACCTTGGAAAAAATAAAGCAGTACATAGAAGGGAATAATATTTCAGGAAAACAAACAACAGAATACTTTAATATTTAATGCTATTATTCACCACCAAGCCCCCAGATTTAAAACAGACACGCCGAAGTATTGAGGTGAATTCACAGCAGCTGAAAACATTTGTGGTAAACCTCTAAGCAACAAGAGGTCTGGCCTTTTGATCTCAAAAAAGGCTACGGCATACTTGGCATGGAGGGAATGGAGAAAGGAAGACACATATTAAGAGTATGACCCTTACTGCAGAAAGAGGTGAGATTCAAGACACAGCCACAGCCTTTAATCTAGCTTGTCCAGCACAGAAAATCCTTAGGAAAGCGTGAGCAGAAGCTCAGGACAGGATGGGAAGTGAATGCTTACAGTCCACGGGCTGGAAATGTGGCCGGAGGAGGAAGTCACGGAGTAAGAGACACTCCCTGCTCTGTCAGGGGTAGAATGAAACCAGATGAGGATTTCCATGGTAGAAGGAGAAGGGAGACAGGGATCAGATGGTGTGAACTCACAAAAGAGACAACAGTCATCCTTGTCTTCCTCAGCTACAACTTGAATTTTACCCCCGACAGGAGCTCAGCTATCAACGCAATCCAGAATTACAGAGGTTCCTGTCCCAGTTCCACAGATTTCAGGTTTACCATGGGTATTCCCTTCTTTCTGTCCCTCAACCACTTTACCGCTGTTTTAAACAAAGTTTAGTAGGCCTTCAGTAGCATGCAAACTACTGAATTTCTGAGATGTGTACAGATAATTTAAAAAATAAAAGGACAATGATTTAAGAACATACATAATGACAAAGCAGCAAAATACTGAAGAGACATGGTAAGCAACTGCAGAAGCACAATACCTTTTATAGTCTTCCTTCCTTGTAGTGGCTTTAAGGTAGAAATTCTCCCTTAATTTGATGATAAATCTGCCAGAGAAACAAAGAAACATAACAAAAAAGATATTTTTATTCCATCTAGGTGAAGTAGAAAGAAGGGACTATGTTTAAATAACTGATAACATTTACATACACAGTGGCAATCTAGGAGTTGTATCTCCCCTTAGTTCCCCTTCCCTTGTTGTGTCATGATGGCGTACAGAAAGGTGGTACTTCCAACATCTATTCCATCATCACCTGAAACCCCAAGAAAATCCCACAGAACTAGAGCACAGACAGTGAATTCCACAGGAGGAGCTTGTTTGGTGAACTAACTCTTCCAATCCTCTTCATTTCTGCCCCAGTGCCACCCATATGTGCATATAGCAAACATTTCCAAACTTTGAATTTAATCCAATATGTATTTAATTCCCCACTGATTTAAAAGCCAAAAATGTTTCCTTCATAAGCATACACCATAGGATTCTCAGTCAACTGGGTCTAAATACCATATAGCAACTCTAAAAATGTCAACTGTGGCTAAACAAATACACCTCATTCTGTCTGACATTTTTTTCTTCCAGCAGCAGGAAGTAAGAGAAATTAGGGCAGGAAGACATTCACCTCAGAAATTCACCAGAAAGAAAGCAACATTTTTAAACATTTCATATTTAGTTTGAGCTTCAGGCAGTATTCCCATCACAGCATTTCTTATCCTAGAAATTTCTTATAGAGGTAACAAGCAGGATCCTTGAGCTCAGATTCTCCGTCTCCTCTCCTTCTGAGACCAAGAACATTTTGAGGAGGTGATTCCTGCAGATCATCCTTGCTTAGTTTCACTCAGGATAAAGTTCTCCCATAAAAATAATGTGCCATAAAAGTGACTCTTCCACTTCCAGCCGGCAGCTTCATCATCAGCCTCTTCCCCTCTGCCCCTCCTTTGGCCGGAAGGAGAACTTTTGAGACCGCATCTGGAATATTGTGTCCAGTTCTGGGCCCCTCAGTTCAAGAAGGACAGGAACTGCTGGAGAGAGTCCAGCGTAGGGCTACAAAGATGATGGAGGGAGTGGAGCATCTCCCTTCTGAGGAGCGGCTGAGGGAGCTGGGGCTCTTTAGTTTGCAGAAGAGAAGACTGAGGGGAGACCTCATTCATGTTTATAAATATTTAAAGGGTGAGTGTCACGAGGATGGAGCCAGGCTCTTCTTGGTGACAAACAATGATAGGACAAGGGGTAACGGACACAAACTGGAACACAGGAGGTTCCACTTCAATTGGAGAAGAAACTTCTTCTCAGTGAGGGTGACAGAGCCCTGGCCCAGGCTGCCCAGAGAGGTTGTGGAGTCTCCTTCTCTGCAGACATTCAAAACCCGCCTGGACGCCTTCCTGTGTAACCTCATCTGGGTGTTCCTGCTCCGGCAGGGGGATTGGACTGGATGAGCTTTGGAGGTCCCTTCCAATCCCTAACGGTCTGGGATTCTGTGAAGGTACAGTAAGGCCAAATAAATCTATCAGTAAGGAAAGACTTCAACCCTTCAGACTTGTTGTAACTGAACAGGTGCTAAAACAAAATTATACTCCTCTGACATGAGCTAAGGGTTTCTTTGAAGCCCAGGTTCTTTTAGCTTTTGTCTCATAACAAGAGTATGACCACCTCCTCCAAGTAGGCTAATTTTATATATTTTATTAACATATTCTCCATTTTTAGGCCAGAAATAGTTCATGATTTATGTTTAGTGTTACCTGGAACAGTCAAAAAATACTGAAAAAAAATACTTTACTTGATTTTTCCTTCCTCCTTTTCCAGCTGTATTTTTTCTTTTAGTTGATTCAGAGTCAAGAAGACAAGCAGCCCAAGGCATTTGTCTTGAATTGCGACATTCTGGGTAAGACCCACATCCACTGTAGCCTTCACGTAGGTCTGTCAGCTATTTGACCTTTTCTATCATATAATCTGGGAAGAAACTGCATTTTCCTATTTCATAAGATCTCATTAAAAATACATATAAAGTATCATGAGGTACTTCAGAAAAGAAACACCCACGTTATTACTGTTCATCTTCTAGGGATAATCACATTTGTATAGTCTGAAATTTAGTGTTGACCATCAAGAAAAAACTACCTTCCAATGCACATCTCATTGTTTCATTGTATTCTTTGGGCAGGTTATTTTGCTAAAACATTCAGCACCTTGTGTAACCAGAAATGTCAGCAGTAAGATAAGGTAAGAGCAGATGATCAAGGCAAATCTGGAGGAGGCTGCATTGCTAACACAACACATCCACACTGTTTCTTGACTGCTGGGCATTTGATACCATGAACGGTACTGCGGGGAATAGCGGTAAAAACTCACCAGCTTGGACCACATGACATTTAATAAGACACCCATCTTTCATGACAAAAAAGCTGCTTCGTTCCACTTACATACTTTTCTGCCTGATTTTAGTCTAGTGCCTTGCACCTCTAGATGCAAAAGGTGGAGGAAAAACCTGTGGTGCCTTTTCAAGTTGCTTGTTATCTCTCACTTGTAACTAATTACTCCAGTCACACTGTTAGAGGTTCTGAGCAGTTTTATGTTTGCTTGCCAACAGACGACTAAAAAAATGAGATTAGACAATTAGTTTCTAGCTGTAATAACTAATGAAGATAAATATTTTCTGAATAAGGAACTCACCAGAACATCAAGACACTGACATTGCAAAATGCATGGGAAAGTAAAGCATCTATCAGCAAACAATTCCTTGCCATTCAGCGAGTTCCACAATTACATCCCAACCACCACTTAGTTTCCTACTCCAGTGAACATAATTAGTTATTAAAACTTGTTTCTAACACGGTGAGAATGTGAGTAGCTTACAGGACTAGAGGAAAGCTTAGGGACAGGTTTTGATTCTGCACCATTGCAAATGTATGCAAAGTGACAGCATTTTAATACACACAGCATGATGGATCTGTCCTACCGCTCATTTTTCCTAAAGTCTTATTTTGCATCAGCCGCTAAGTTTGCACACCACCACCCTGCTTATTGCTGATGTTCAGACAGCATGACACAAAACCACTGATGAAATGCACCTATAGAAATAGGTGCAATTAAAACTGCCAGGTGGGAGGCAAGTAGTAAAGTCCAAAGTAAGTGAGACAATAAAACGGTGTGGCTAGACAACCAAACTACATTTCAGTTCAGCTGCAATACTACTACCACATATTGCAAGATCTTGCCAAGCATATGAACGAAAAAAGCCTGTATCTCTGGCTCCTTCTGTTCCTCAAGTGAGCTTCTCTCTGGCATTTCTGACACTGAAATAACTAATGAAGAATTTGGATGATGTCATTTATCTGGTAACAGAAAAATGACCTGCAGATTCATAGCTACAGCCCTCACCACACACTTAACAACTCAAAATCAGCCTTGAGGCCCTAACGTTTCTCTTGCTTACAGCAGCGTATCACAGAGAGCATAACTTCAGCTAACAGGAGTTACAGCAGTGGAAAAGGGACCGGTGGAAAAGAGCTCAGCAGCTCCCAAGGTAACTTTGGCTGTCCGTGTTTTGTTCGTATTGATTGCGAGAAGCTCATACCCTCCAGTTGTACGTTTTCCTCGGCAGGGGCTTTGTCACAGAGAAATCGCTAGAAATATAGGTGGAGATGAAGAGCAGTCTTTGAGCTGTATCTGCTGTGATTTACTTTTCTTAACCAATAGCAAAGGAGATGAGGAGATGGGTATTTTTTTCCCCTAAGCTCCTTCTTCCCTCAACTTACATCCTCATTTGCTAAACTGTTATTTTATTTCACAGAGAAATGTAGGATATTCTGACTGACAACACAGTTCTGCTTTTATAGAAGATATCAGATGGCAAAAATGAGGCATCTACATTATACAACTCAGTATGTGGGTATATGCTCTGTCACAACTTGCATCAAAACATACGAAACAGTCATGGGAAGTGAGGTCTCTCCACTTAGGAATGTGATACAAACACAACACTTAACAACAGCAACACTGTACACTCATTATACGGCTTTCCATCAAAAGAGGCAGACTACAAGCTGTTTGACATTCTAATATTTACACTCAATTATCTTTAGAAATTTCTTTAAAACAGCATTATTTTTGTGTTACTTATGAGCTGTGAGTTCCCTTATAAACTCCTACTCACTCTTAATTATCATGTTAATCAGCATATTAACATCAAGCAAGCAACCATTAACTAAAGCAGCAGATACAAACGTGGACAAAGTTCGGACAGAGGCGGTGGCAAAACGCCCAGAAAGTTACAAAACCCCTGCGAACAGCTCAGCCGACATGGGGAGATACACAGACCTTTCAAATAGATGCTCCGGGTGACAGCAGTTACTGCCAATAAATTTGATATCAATATTAGAAGTGCGGTAAAGAGCCCATGCATCAGTCCACAGACATGTCAGAGATAAGAACTGCAGCTTTGGAAAATGTCAGCACTGAAAATGTACAGCAGCCGAGAAAACGTTGCTCAAGTCATTACGCACCACCAGTGATATAAATCATTTAGTAAGGAAATCACGGCCGAAGCAGCTTTGGCAAACTAGATGCACCTATTCCTTTGACTACATTAGTGTGTTGATAAAGACACGGCATATTAAAAGAGAATTTATGAAATACAGAGCTACAAAAGCCAATATATAATGATTCACTTCAATATGCCGTGATACAAGCAAGTACAATTAAAGCTAATCCTTTCTACTGAAGGAAATGTCACAGACTCTTGTGCATTTGGTAAATCAGTATCTATAACAAATCCAGGCAGTTTAGTGGTTTTAATATATGACTAGGATTTTCTCCTAAACATCAAACAGAAAGGCTGCATTACAACTGTGGTTTCTTGATTGCCACAAACCTAAGTGACAGTATTTCCAACATTTGTTTTCCATCGTGTCACACAGATTAGCGACTGCACACAACTGGGAGATCTGCAAAATCCATCAGGTAGCCGTGAATCATGCATTCCTAACCCATTAAAGGCAAGGCACAACGATCTTCCTATCAAGAGCCTGTTGACGGCTGCCAGTACTGCTTCCCTAATGTTTCTCATGACATACACAGACATCTAGGAATGAAAACACAAGCAGGTGTACACAGAATCTAATACCATGTGTGCACATCTATATCACACACATATGTAGTAAGTGAGACTTCACCAACAACGGTGTTTCAAGAATTTACGTAGCAATGAAATTGTAGCTGAACACCTTTTATAAAACATGTGATGTAAATTTTACAGCCTAAAGCGCATAAGAATTTATCATACCCAATTAAACTAAAACACAGCAATTAATCACCTTTTACGCAAACTTTGAAAAGGAATTTTTTATATTAAATGCTAATATGGAGTTTCATTTAATTTAGCTGATGAATTACCTAATTTTGTTTTCCAGTACACTAAGGGTATCCCAGTTGAACATGACAGCTTTTCACGGAGTAACCAAAGTCACCTTGTATGTATTACAGAAACAGGATAAATTTATTCATTTTAAATTGGAGACCAAGGTGCCCTTCCAAAAATTAAAACCTGGTTTTAGTGATCATACAACGTCAGTGCCAGTGAAGCTGACAACTGCGGGAAACGCTGGTTGCAGCTGGTTATATTCTTCAGGGGAGAACTTCCTCTCATAAGGCAAGCCAGACCCAGGTCTGTAATCGCTTTCACGACTGTTTAGCCTGGATAGAAACTGCACAGTTAGGCTTGTAAATGCTGCTTAAAAACCCCCAAGACAGCAGTGCTGAAGTTACTGTCTGAGCACTGAGAGCCTCTAAATACGCTTTTGTTTCGTGTTCCTGGCAGTTGTGTGTGAGTACATGATTACCAAAAATTCCTGTCTTTACCATCATCTTCATTTCACAGCTCTGAAGAGCCGTGGCAGGACTCGGTGGTTTAGGCTGAAGGGTTGCAGGGTTTCGCTGCCAGGTTCATGCGCCTCAGCTCCGCTCCTGCCCGGCAACAGCACGAGCTGCTGCCCCACAAGATGTTGGTAGTGCATGTGTGGGGCCTTCCAGAGCATCAAGCAAACCCAAGCGATAGTGGACAACACGAGAAGAACCGCCAGTGCTGTTCTGCAACAGCATCGTGCTGAGAACAAAGCTTTAGGTTCATGGTTGGAAATAAAATTCCAGATCATTTTTTTCATCCAGGCTGAATCACCCATCTGAACCACGCACCATGTACAAATCGTTTCTCTTTCAAATATATTTGCTGCATTTAATACAGATTTTGACACAAAGAGCCAATCAGTAACATTAATTTATTATTATGCACGACCTGAGTGTGGGTTTAAGTTATTTTCTTACAGCTTGCACTTTTTCTTCCCCAACATTATGTTATACACCAACTTGTTCAACGCCAAACAAAAGCTGAACATTAAATGAATAAACCTGAATTAGTGCAAGAATTTAGATTTGAAAAAATGTGCTTTGCAGAAGAGCTGCTTTCTAAATAGAAAAGCAGTTTCTAGCTACTAGTACTAGTTAATTAATGACTATATTAGATAGTGAATCTACATGATGAAACAATTCTAACCTTTCCATGTTCAGCTTATTGAAGGTTTTCACTTCAGCATTACACAGCTTCCTAACCAATCAAGAAGTCCAATTAGCAGTCTGGAAGGTGAGAAATGGCTTCTGAGCTTGATTTCCTAACGCAAGGTTACTGCCCCTGCGCAGGGGACCAGCAGGCTCCAGCCTAAAGAGAGCAGACGGTAGGAAGACACCAAAGGAGACCAGGAGAGAAAATAAGAAAAGAGGAAATCTCTAAAGTAAGGGAGAGAAGAGAAATTAAGCAAATTGTTTAATCTGTGGACTGAACAGCCAAGTTCAACACTGACTGCCAGACACAAAATACCGCAGACTCGTGTGAATTCAGCCAAGGGTTTGTATTTTAATTTCTTGCAGCAACCAATTCACTGTCATACTTAACTGAAATAGCAGACAAAAACAACTGAGAAATTAAACTCTCCCATTTGGCCCCTATTTGAAAATGCTTTGATGAAGAGGGAAAAGGTCTTGCCTAAAGAAAAGGGAAGTTTAACACATGCATGTCATCGCTACCCTACTGGGTTTCAAACTCATTTACCATACAGTCAAGCCATAAAGCTAAGAGTGTCTTTAAATCCCTCCTTCAGCACAGACTTCCCAAAGCACGCTGGAATTTCTACAGGTAAACTATAAAAAGAACAGTTTTGTTGACAATTTTAATTCAAAAAAGAAAGCTGCAATTTACAATTAACATCTTCCTGTAGTCATACAACACAGATTAGCTGCTATAAAAGAGCACAATGCTGTCACAGTTTCATTATGATTACAGTAACCAGAAGCACTCCGCAATCAGCGCTGTCAGATGTTTCTGTGTTGATCTGACTTCACCCTAGCACATTAATTGTGCTGCACTGACTGCCAAGGCCCAACATCTCCTGGCTTGGCAATTCAGCTGGCAAGGTCTCAGCTCTGAACAAAAGGCAGCTACCAGATATTCTGTCAAGCTAGGAAATGTCTTACTGAAAATATGTACTTGAAAAATGTCCAGTTCCTTCTGAGCACGCTCTCTGTGCCCAAATGGAAGAAGAAAACCAGCCTGAAAGAAAGCTGAAGAACTAACAGTGTTTTGTGAATAAAATTACAGTGCAGCCCAGCTGAACTTAAACACTGTGTTTTCTCCATAACAGTTTTACTAGTCTACACTGACAACTAGAACAGAATCATACAACCAGAGTGTGTTGGGTTAGGAGGGACCTGTAGAGGTCATCTAGTCCAGACCCCTGCAGTGAGCAGGGACACCTTTAACCAGAGCAGGAATACTCAGAGCCATCACTGTTACACTGGCACCTAACCCCTGTAACTGGTATAAGAGCTTGTACCAGAGACAGACAGATTACCATTACACACCGACAAAGTTAAAAGGCAGGAATGTAAAACACAGGTAAGATCGGAGAAGTTACAGAGAGCATGACAGTTTGCCGAAGGTCAGAGACATGAGGGAGCCCATCTCCTGAACCTCAGAACTAATCCCTAACACAGAAGTAACGCCTTCCTCTTGTTCTTACGAAACAAAGACGATTGAACAAGGCCTCAGTCACATCTCCAACTCTTACCATTATTTACATGAAGCAGGATTTGTTTTCTTAAAAAGAAGAACACAAACTAGCTTGAAGCAACTGGAAGTCCCATAGTAAACCTGCAGAACCCACAGTGCACTCATGGACGCTATGGGATGCACACAGCTGATCAAAACTGCTGACGTGGATGCACGTGTATGCAGCTGAACCTGATGAGCATTCCCAAACTAACAAACTACACACAAACGGTTAGGAAGTCACAAGGTGCAAGCAGTCAGATTATTTCAGATGTGCTGGCATTTTCTAAATTTTATTCTATGTTCCACAGAAGCATTGGTTTTACTGTTGTGGGTTTGGCTAGTGGAAACTGCAAGGATGTGAAATCTGTACCTGGATGACAGTGGAGGCGTATAGCACGTCTGTGTGACTTACACTAAAAGGATGTGTATTCGATTTAATTGCATAACAGTGTTTCCATTTGTCTTTGCTGAAAAAGAATTTTGTAAGTTCTATTTATTAATGATGACCTCAAGGGAAAAGTTCACATGAAGAGAAAAAGCTGGATCTCTACTCAGTCATGTGTACAAAACAGTGTTACATTAGCACAAAGTAAGATCACTCATATAAATTGCTTCGATAAAGAAAAGTGAAAAATAAAGCTGAAGTACTGTAGCAATCTAAAATGAAAAACCATTGCCAGGGAAAGATACAAATAGCAACCAAACACGCTGCTCTATGAATGCAGAGGAGCTGGCTAGAAAGAATACCTAAGGACAGAAGAACCTAAGCATTTGTAGTTGTTATAGATCAGAGCTTAGTAACCTTTCCTGGCAAACTGGGAATTCGCAGACAAAGCAGAAGCTTACTGAAGAAGAAAATACGAAGAACATTTGTATTCCAAGTCCCAGAACTCTTACAAGATGTGTGCTTCATTTTAGTACACTCAGATTACCAGGCAGTCATATTACTTAGGCTACTGAAAGACACACCAACTTACTCAAATACTTGGCTACAGTTTTTTCAATTCCCAGGACAAACAAGAGCAGCTAGAAGTGCAGTATGAGCTTCCAGAAGTATGTGTTTCCACATCCGCAAAAAGGGTTTGTGAGTACCCATAATCTTATGTTAATTGAAGCACAGTAAATACATACAGTTCACAGAATCCCAGACCGTTAGGGATTGGAAGGGACCTCCAAAGCTCATCCAGTCCAATCCCCCTGCCGGAGCAGGAACACCCAGATGAGGTTACACAGGAAGGCGTCCAGGCGGGTTTTGAATGTCTGCAGAGAAGGAGACTCCACAACCTCTCTGGGCAGCCTGGGCCAGGGCTCTGTCACCCTCACTGAGAAGAAGTTTCTTCTCCAATTGAAGTGGAACCTCCTGTGTTCCAGTTTGTGTCCGTTGTGTCCATTTATTAACATAGCTTGTTTCCTAGTGCTTTCGATTCATAAATTTAAGTATCGGAGAAACATAACAGTTTCTTGGGTTTAATCTGGTCTTTAAACACCAAAAAAGAGTTCAACTGCTTCTTTTCCAAGAATTAAAAAGTGAAAGCAGTAGGAATTTGGTTATCCAGACACTTTGGATGCAAAATTACTTGCTTTGCCATACTGTTAACTTTTTCATGGTGACTGCTCTCATCTCTTCTTCATGTAGTACTGTAACTCTTCTGGCATAGAAAATGCATTACAATCCTACTGCAAAGAAGTTGAAACAATTTCTTAGAGCCACATGGTTTTATACTTATCTTTAAGGCAAATGAAGGGAGATCAAATTAAAACATATTCCCAAAACTCTGACATCTTGCTAATTTCAAGCAACTTCTTTTTCTACAGAATATATTGGGGGATGTGCTAGGGAAAACCTAAAAAGAGTGTTAGCATTCTGATTTTATTTTTTTTTAAAGAGGGGAAAAAAAGCAGATTTATTTCAATAGTTGCCTGTTTTCTTAAACCTGCAGACTCGGGTCACTAGAAATTCGACAATTACAGTAAAGTGGTTAATCCAGTTCAGTGACAGCTTGACCTCAGAGTCCCAAACACTGCGTTTTGTTACTAGTGGAGATGCAAACAAGAGACCAAAGATGTCTCTGAAAGGTCAAATTAACCAGCTAAATGCAGCAGTGGTGGCATTGAAGAGTACAGCACATGCTACAAAGCCCAGCAATGAAACATGCTGATACCACAGGAATTTGTGAGTGAGAAGAGCACGGAAACACTGGCAAGGAAAGGCGCTCAGCAGACCCCCATCTCCACTCAAACAGCAGCAGCAGTGCCAAGAGTGACCTGGCAATGGAAGCGTGTGCCAAAGCGCGTTTGGAGCCAACGCCAGCGAGGTGTCAGCAGTGCCTGAAGCGCTGTATTTATCCCTCAGTGTATGCGTTTCATGGGGCTGCTGTGATAACTTGCCTATGTGAATATTAGAAGGTATGAAGCAGCAATGCACTAATTAGTATTACTTAGTATTTTTGATAACTGATTTAGTGACCACAGAGAACTTTCTTTGTGGCCAGGCAGAAGAAAAACAAGCAGAAAAGAAATGCACGCACACAAGGGAATAAGGAAAATAAGGTTAACAGTGAAGAAAGCACAGAGTCTGTCCCTCAGAGCTACCCCTTGGTCAGGAAAGGGAATAGCAGAGAAATAAGCTGGTAAACAATTCACATACATTTGTGCCATAATATAGTTCCTGCTGTTCATGTTGACAGTAGGATTAATACATATTCCTGGTAATATCAGTAAATGTGGATCTGCATTGCTTTTAGAATTTATATATTTATCAGCATACATCAGTTTTTCAGTACCATGCAACCTTTCTCCTTTTGCTCCCAAAACAAAGAGAAATAAAGTGAGAACACGAGAGGTCAGAGAAACTAACCATGGCACAGCATCTGGAAGCATGCACACACCATGCTGCACCCTTGATCTCTGCGCTCTCCAGTGTAATGGGGATACTGTGCCTTACAGAACCTTTTCTGTCAAAGCATACCACTCGTTGCAGTTCAGGCTCACAGGAACGGAGCGGGCAGAATAGGGAGTGAGACGACATGGAAAAGCAGAAAACAGTAAAAATGCTGGCAGATCTAATTTTAGTTCTGCCAGTCTGGACAGTATTCTCTTAACAAGCACCAAGTGGGATAAAACTGATGAACAGACCTAACCATCAAAAATACAGAAGCAATAACTCTATCACACAAGTCTTATTTGCATCTTAAATATTTATAAACTTCAGATTTAAGAGACAGAATATGGCTGCACATCTGCTCTTTTGATCTGAACGTGTGCCTTTTCATGTAAGCAGCCAAGCAACTGCAAATGCCACAGCCACGACACTTCAGTGGGACTTCACGAGCCAGCTCCCGGTCTGACTCCATCATTAGAAGGCTGTGGCAGACCGTCAATATTCGGGTGCTGGTTTTCTCCTCTCTCATTATATTATTCCTCCTGAATGACTCTGTGATGTCCCTGGTTTATGTGGCATTGAAAATGCAGCAAAGGATTGATAAGGCAAAAAATACTGGTCTCAAAAACCTCAGCTTGACTAGTTACTTATTAGAAAAAGAAAATGTATTTCGTGCAAGTACCTTGGGAAGCAGCAAGAGATGTTGATTTCCAGTCACAACAGTGTCACAGGCTGTAGGTGCTTCTCAGTTCTCAAAACATACAGAAATCAAATGGATCCTTTGAGTATGGTATCAGATATAACGACACCGTATCACATGAAAATATACTTGTCTGCAACTTGCTAGAATAATTGTACTGGAGGAATACACAATATTTTACTTAGTGTCAAAAAAATGTAATTACCTTGAGAAGACTGAAAATAAAATTTGCAAAGCTTCTATATATTAAGCTGCTTATAGAATGCTAATACATCTCCACAATAAAATAAAACAAGCTGCTATTCCCTCTAGGCCTCATCTAAGTCTTACTTTTTTGGTCCCTTAGAAAGGGAGATGAACGTCTCCATGTGTCCAGAGGCCACTCAGACACTAAAAGCAAGCACAGAAGCAAATACGCTCTCCACTGAAACCCTGCTATTAACTTACTTACTTTAATAGTACCAGAGTTTTAATAACATAAAGTGAATTTTATGTTATTAAATAAAATCTAATCATCCACAAAATGCCTGTAAATTTTGGTAAAGCTGCAGCACATATTTTCTTAAGAGTTGGAATATGCATAACCTTATACTAAAAACCCTAATGCTCTCTCCAACTGCTAACCCTCCACAACTCTATATGAAGGCAACAGGAAAACAGATTGTTCAAGAACTACATAATTTCACTGCAGACGTTAATTAAAAGAAATCACTAAACCCACGGACGTTAAAATCAAGAGAGAATAAAAGACCACATTTAGGTGGGATCAAAATCAAAGGCCAAGGCTACAGTTAATCCTGATAGTACTCTGCTGCCTTCACCGGTGTTGAGACTTACAAACTCACCTTTGCTGGTGAAAGTCACAGCGTACCTTCATTTTCATGAAAAGCTGTTTAAGAGTACGACTGAGCTATCATCAGGTCTCTGCGATTTACTTTTGAAGGGCAGATTTTAATTGTATGTGTGTCAATCACAAACCCATCCAATTCTCATGGAAACACGCAGTCATTCAAATGAAAAGTCGAATTATTAACTTGGCTGCTGGAACAAAAGTTTTATTGCTGCAATTTACTGAAACTGGTTTGCATATATTCAGCTGAATGGAATCACAGTTATGGCCCTGCTGCTGGACACAGTGCTCTGCCAAGACTTCAAATGCATTTGATACTGAAAGCCTTTGTAGAAAACACGCATTATCCTGATTGTATTTAAGCTAGCAGGATGTCACAGGGCGTACTTCAATTCTGTAAGACTCCCATGTCTGCACCAAAACATGACTAATTAGGTTAATTGGGTCAATTCAGAATGTAAGGTGCAAGCAAGGTGTATCATGCTTAATATACCACTTTGACAGGTAAGTAATGTGTTTCTTGTAATAGCAATTATATCCCTGTATCTCTGACAGGTGGTTTCCAAAGCAGTTACAATAGTTAGGTCAGAAATGCGTTTTCAAATCAAGGAACCGACTTAATGGGCTACCACCCCTCAAAAACGTGCCTTTTAATCTGTGCTCATGGCCATCCTCTCGCTCTGGCTTGTGTGTTGCCTGAGGCAGCACAGTGCTATTGGTGTGCAGACTGGGAGAGGAAACAAAGAGAAACTCAGACCCGAGCTCACCAAGTTCTTTAGGTACTAAAATCCTCACCGATTGTTGAGGAGTTAGGACTAACTCGTCTGAAGTAAAACAGAAAGCCAAGCAACATAGAAAACGTACAAGAATTATTTATTATTTTTATTTATTTTTTAAATTCTTGTTATTTATTCTTTTTCTCTTCCTCTCTCCTTTCTATTTTTCTATTTTTCTGGGTATTTTAGTTCTTAAATGACTGCTCTGAACTCCAGCCACTGTTCCCCTTCTTACACACCTACGCATACAGGTTGTCTCCTCTTTTGCCATCCATGCTTTGATTGGGTTATCAATTTTTTTCATTGATATTGTGAATAAATTACAGAAGGACCATATACTGGTTTAGAAACCGATGAGCACACACCAGTCAGCGACTGAAATTAAAAAAGCCACGTTCCTTATTTCTACACATTCACCGCGCAGCACATAGAAAAAAGCAGGCATGTTCCTTGCTGCACAGGGCTTGCACAGAGTGTGTGCCTGTCTGCTGCAACACCACATGAACCTCCAGATCCTAAACAAATGTTTTAGGCCCTGAAAAAAGAGATCTGTAAAAGCAACGCTCTGCTATGAAAAGCCTACTTTGCCCACTGCAAAGTAACTTTGCAGTTACTGACGCTTTTCAAAGTAACTGAAGCGTCAGGAGAATGCTTGGTCCTTAATAGCTGTAATGATATAATCATGCAAAAATAAATTATTTACACTGACTGCACACCCAGTTTCAGGAGCTGGCTGTTGTAATGAGTATATATAATTAAATATACTCGTTTATATGCACATGGAATCTGAATACAATGGAGACACCACAAACAGAATTCTAGCAATTTTTTTTCCATCTGCATTTCTCAGCTGCACCTGAGACCGTACTTGCGAAAGACTAAGAGGAGGAATGTGAAGAACATGCAAAAACGTTTACTCCTACACGTCAAAAGGGTGGTATCCACCCCTCTGCCACAATGTTAAGGAAATGAAGAAAACTGTATTACAGAGAAGATACACAGTGACAAGCAGCATCTCCATTCCAGCTTTAGTGAACTGAAAGCATGAAATGTATTAATCCCTTTTAACCCCTTTCTGCAAACTATCAGTCGGTTACACCAGAAGCAAAAAGACCAAGTAAAGCGATCTGACTCCTTGCTGCATTCCAAGCTGACAACCTGGGAAGATAATTAACTCCCTCAATTCTCTGTCACACTCCTCTTGCAACCTGCACAGGCTGCTATCGGCAAAGTCAACTCTAAACATTTAAACCCCTAGGAGAACTTGAAATAGTGTCTGATGTTGAAAAAACAGGTATGCTGAATATACAAAAAGCAGAAGAAACTTTTATAATTCAATTCACCAGTAAGAACTTAAGAAAATTCCACCACCAGCATCATAATGCAAATATTTTACATTTACAGAGCTTTTTCAACTTGAGACTTCAATGTATTTTCCAAAAGGAGTAAAGTTATCACGAGTAATTCTACTGGAGACACACCACGCTGTATCCAAGGTAAAACACACAGCAAAACGTGGCATCAGAAATGGTTTTTTACTTTCATATCCGTAATCCTATTCTTTGATGGCCATGCTGACTCCAAGAATAGGGTAGCTCAAAAGGGTTTCAAAAGAATTCCATTGAAATTCAAACCTGTAGATAGCAGTACATAGATCCACATGCAGGGATGATTTCCTGCACACACAAACCGGTGGGTTCAAACATCTCTGAAGTGATTTTCAGAGCCTCCGTGAAAATTCAGTAACTACAGTCCTCATTAACCGCAGTTTCAACGCCTGTGAGTGCCGAGAGATCTGAGCGGTATCCAGGCCTGCTGCACGCACTGGCTGAACAAAGGGCCTGAAACTGAAGATTTTCACTTAACCTGTCCTGTAAGTATGGCAGATGAACATAGGCTTACACACACTGATGAGCATGCTTCAAATTACAACGCTACTGCTGAAATCTGACAGAATTTTAGAAGAGGAACAGATTTTTTTCATGCAGTTTCTATGTATCTTTAAACTCGGCTATTTCACATCAGTGGATATAACGTTATTTTTTAATTTGTACACTAACTCAAATGACTTTTTCATATCACAAATGAGAAAGACCACATCGGCTCATTCGCTGTAAAATTAGACAATCGTAATTTGCTATAACAGAATCAGACTGATGAAATTATCCAGGCTCAACCTGGAAACCTGGGAATAGAAGAAAAATATGAGGATTTTGTTTATCAGAACAATGTAACACAGAAGCAGATAACTTCAAATAGACATACACAGCGAATACATTAGCCAGTACAGAATCAGGCACGTGTTGGGCTGGGGGGGCTGCTCTGTTGGCGTTTGTTTTGGGACAGGAGGGGCAGTGCTCCTGCATGCCTTGTTGGTCTGCGCTTCCACTGGTTTTTTGGAGAAAGGTGGCAGAGCAGCTTCATTCCCACCCTGAAAGCAGACTGAAGCAATAATAGAGCACATGCATGAAGAGCGGCCTGCTGTGTTTCTCTTCACAACTAAGTCAGCCACAGCCTTTCTCCTCTGTTGATATATCACCAGTACCTCATGTCAGCAAACTGTTTTGCAAAGAGACTCAATAAAAACGACACTTTCTCTGTGTGTGTGTCCCCAATGTGCACATAAGGGTTTGATGGAAACAACAGTGGTGATAAACAGCTGCCCACGTACAGAATCGAGACAGCTGTCACCGATGGTAGGATCAGACACAGACACTCTCTCAGTTACGGAAGTGGAATGTTGGAGTGAAATAAAAGCAACCAGAACTGTCAAACTGTGGGACTTTTAAAAAAATCACAGTTAAACAGAAATAATTAAACTAATTTTGGGGATATTTTTCTCTGCTCCCTAAGTGAATATCTGATAGTTTTATGTTTCCATTTCATTAAAGAGGACGCAGTTTAACCAAATGAGGTAAAGTGGGTACAGTGTTCATCTTGAATCACATCTAGTAATATGTTACCCAGTTACAGCCCTGAAATTTCATTCCCCTGCCACAGCTATACTAAGTTTTTACTTCTACTGTAAAAGTGCGTAACCTTCACATTATTCTCTCTCTGTGCAGAACTGCTCTTCTGAGTCCACTTGAAAAAGAAATCAGATCATTAAAAAAAATTCCTTTTTATCCAGAAACACATGGACAAAGCTAAAAATGTAACTCTAAGTGCTGTGTTTTCCTTTCAGTTTATTATACCAATTTGCTTAGAATCCCTCTCCATCAGCAGCCCTTGGACTTAAATTTCCCCACTCTTTATTAATACGCATACTGCCCGAGACAACGCGTACCGGTGAAGATTCTCGTTACACAGAGCTATTCCCCTTTGTACTGGAAACTTATAAATAAATGCACGACTGTATCAAAATCTCCTTTGAAGAACACAGCTAGGACAGTTTTAGTAAATAATGAGAAAAGAATGGATGCAGAATTGCACCCTGTACTCACGCCATTAGTCCTACTGGAGCTGGGAAAACCGGCCACTTGAGTGCTACTGCCCTGAAGCCATGGTTTGAGGGTGTGAAATTTCATGCTACAATATCTAAAAATATGTAGAAGCTGGAACAAATTCAACAGCAGTGCAAGTCTACTGAAGTATAAGACTGGCCTTAAATATTGCAGCTATTCCAGCACTCCGGACTCCGACTCTCTAACAGTGGCCAATGGCTGGTGCCACGGAAAAGTACAAACAGAGGCAAAGTTACAGTAGTGCTTTCTCAGGATAACGTTACTGAAGGAATGCAGGCTGCCACCCTGGATAATGAATGCAGAGGTACTACTGGAGTAGCATCTATAGTGCAGCTCGATTACTACAGAGCTGGATAGGAAGACTTTTGAGAACTCCTTGCAACACGGTGCAATGCAGTGGTTTGCCTTAGGACCCTGAACGTGGCATCTTTCAGTCAAAAGATCTCCTTCGGAAGGAAAGGCAGGGAATTACACAATCCACAACAGACTGCAAATTACAAATCTGGGGGATGCTTCTGAACACTTGAGTATGAAAGGTATTTGTTTCCTGTGTATTTCCTCCAGTGCATTACACCAGTTTTCCCATGGAGAAATACGTAAAGTGACTTTGGATGTATCCTTCCTCCATTCCCCTAAAACAACGTTGAGCCAAGGGCTCCCTCTTTTTCCATCTTAATCTTCCTCTCAGTATTGTGTCACAAGCTTCCATGACAACCTGAGAAGCACACAGTTTTTGGAGACAAACTTGAGGCACGTTTTGGAGTATACTTTATTTTTAGTAAGCTAAACAGAGTTAAGCCATATGGTCCTGCATTTTAATGTGATGTCATCCAAAACTACTTTTTATTTTTATTTATTTTTTACAAGCTAAGACATTCCCAGTCTTTACAGTATTTTGCACTACAGATGGGTCTTCTAAAGCTTGTAACCAACTTGTGATAATTTGTTCTGAATGTTCTCCAGGACAAGAAAGGAACTGGTGCACTGCAAACTCAGGCATCACCTGGGACTTTCACAAGGCAAGAGAAGCAAAGTTCTAAACATATCCCTGACTGCGGCACACATCAGTATGGATGAAACTAATGCAAGGCACTCCCCTGTAATATGTCTCTATATTGAATTGAATGAGTCCTTCTGCTTCTGTAAATACAGGAGAATCAAGTTTAATTAAGCTGACACAGAGAGATTAAGTTTGGATTTCAACTTCCAGCCTTCAAGGTAACTTCAAAATATGAAACAGTCAGTCATAAATCCCTGTCTCTAAGATCTAAACACAGTACTGGTCCATGACTAGGCATCAGAAAATAAACCCAAAAAACCCAAACCACAAACACCACCACCACCCGATAAAATTCTCCTAGGACGTTTTTTTAAAAACAAGATGACTGAAGGGAGATTAAAAAAAACAACCTAAATTGTGATTTTTGTGTGCTAAATCACCTGTCAATATATGCAATGGATCTCCATCTTAGGCAGTGTCCAAGATAAAGTGGTCCAAGCAGGTAAATGTTTGAAAACTGTGACCTTCTGTTCACTGTCTGCAATGTAAAACTTTGCTTGCTGCTTATTCTGACTCTCTAAAATTGGGAGAAATCAGAAATTTAATGCAACAGTCCTTGCAAAATGCAGTTCGATAAACAGTACTTTGAAGGCACAAAAAATGCAAATGCTACTTAACCACTAGAATTGTCTGGTACTGAATAAGGTACTGCTATAGAAACAGGCAGCAAATGCCGAAAGCAGAATCTCCCTTGTTTGGATTGTTTACAAGAGGGATTTAACTGGCACACCAGCAGGTTATGTTGCTGATTTCACTGCCTGTGCTCTGGTTCCGCTCAGGGATGAGTCAATGATGTTCAAATCTCGTTACCTGCCTCTGTGGCTTCAAAACATCTGACTGTGCAAATTATTATTTTATCCCTTTTCATTTGGTAGGCTAGCTGTGTTATGCACAATGTTGTCATAAAGAGATATTATCTCCTCTTTCAGCAATTCAATACACCTTATAATTAAGAATTATTTATTAATATCACTGTGCTTGTCAAGCCATTAACCCCGCAGCACACAAATGAAATCAGATCTCCTAGGAACCCTGTTAAGATAGAGTAGGATCAACATTTAAACTCTTGCAGCTAATCTGAACTCTTTTCCCTTATGGTGGTCACCGAACATTCTCGGGGCAAAACAGCATGAGGAATGGCAGCCCATAAGAGCAAGCAGCCTACTTTAGGAACTGGAAAAATGTCAAGCTTTTCTTTGGGCTGGTGCCCCGAAGTGCTGCAGCTGCGGAGCCACCCCGCGGGGAACGGCAGCGGCAGCGGCAGCGGCACACACCGCCTGCTCTGGGCAACACGGGCCCTCTCCTGGCAGACCCGAGCAGCATTCGGGGATGGCCGGAGCCTGCCTGGGTGAAGAACTCGTCCCCCTGCTGGGAACACCAACTAAAGGATTTTTATTGTTACTTTCCTTGTAAATAGGCATGTACGATGAACTGTTCTTAATGCACTGAATGCGTATTCTCCAAATAACATGGCATTTTTGGAATAAGTCTGGCCTTGGAGTACCTATGGGAAAACCATAGGACAGCTAAGAGATATTTGTCTTAGTCATCAAAATGTCTGTTAGAGGAACAAGACTAAGAAACCCTGCCCAGAATGTAAAACGTTGTCTTAGTTGTAATGTTTTTAGTTAATGATGGGCACTACTCCATCAAGCTCACATCCCCACCCTGCTGAAGAAGCGAAGTGAGATTTTTCTATTATTTAATTCAGCATCCATTTAGCTCAACCGAAGGACTGTCTCTGCAAAATTCATGCTACTCTCTTTCTCTATAAAATTCTGCCACTCATGAGCAGACAGAAAAGCAAAAGCAGGTTAGGACAGAAGGGATGCTGTTTAATATTAAACAGCAAAGGTTTAATCGATTACTGCCTTGAAGCAGGTTCCAATGAGCAGCCCAGCAAATCTGGGTAGAGCTGCTTTGAAACCACCCTCCTTTGAGAAAAGGACTTACAGAGTGTCAGCAGATCCTGTATTGTGCTTTTTAACCTTACAATTACAGCAGGTGTAGAGTCATTTTCTCAACACATTTTATGGGACTCTATGCAATTTAATTGTTTTCAGTAGTTTTCATGCTATTTCCACTTCTGTAAGTATTCAGGCAAGCTATTTCTCCAGGAGAGTGTTTACAGAAACACTAACACTGAGTGAAAAAACCAAAAATATATTTGGAAAGGCAAGTTTTGAATCATTAACAAATTACATAAGAAACATGAATCTTAGGGCTCATGTACCTCATAAAGTCCAGATCAGCTTGCATTCTGAATATTAAAAATAGGTTGTGATTATGGAAAAGAAATAGATGCTAAGAAAAGAGAAATCGGTGCAGGTTAATAAGAACTACCTGATATTAAAAGCAAATGTTCCATCACTGCTAAGAAACATCTAAGGCAAAGAGATCAGACTGGCTTGTGAAATACTGGACTTGGACACAATATTGTGAAGATACCTCCCAGAAGAAAGAAAGGAATTAAAGCCCTCAGAAAAAGGACAGATGCGTTTGTGTCTCCTTCTGATCATACTGCTGGATAAAATGCTTTTCAGTGCCAAATAATGGTGCAAGTCCACTACAATCTGATAATGAAGTCCTAATACCCAGAACTGATAACTTCGCTGGAGTCAGGAAGTAAGACACGAGCAGCACAACCTTTTGTCTGGACTAACCAGGCAGGAGTGGCTTTGAGGTTTCTAAGATTTCTCTGAAGATTAAAGCAAAGACTTTAGAAAAGGGATCCAAGCAAAGATTTCTGAAGATCTCAACAAGCAGAAGTACATGAGAAATGGGCAAAATACTAAACACGCATTGTAAGTATAACAAAAATTTATCTATTTCTTTACTGGTTGAACTGCTCTGCAATATTTTAAGACTATATTTTCTTCCTATGGGTGTAGGAACTGCAGACAGGCATGTTGACGTCTACCTGTCACAGTTCCATGAGCCGTGACCATGAGCCAGCACTGTGCCCTTGTGGCCAAGAAGGCCAATGCCATCCTGGGGTGTATCAGGAGGGGGGTGGTTGTAGGGCAGAGAGGTTCTCCTCCCCCTCTGCTCTGCCCTGGTGAGACCGCATCTGGAATATTGTGTCCAGTTCTGGGCCCCTCAGTTCAAGAAGGACAGGAACTGCTGGAGAGAGTCCAGCGTAGGGCTACAAAGATGATGGAGGGAGTGGAGCATCTCCCTTATGAGGAGCGGCTGAGGGAGCTGGGGCTCTTTAGTTTGCAGAAGAGGAGACTGAGGGGAGACCTCATTCATGTTTATAAATATTTAAAGGGTGAGTGTCACGAGGATGGAACCAGGCTCTTCTTGGTGACAAACAATGATAGGACAAGGGGTAACGGACACAAGCTGGAACACAGGAGGTTCCACTCAAATTTGAGAAGAAACTTCTTCTCAGTGAGGGTGACAGAGCCCTGGACCAGGCTGCCCAGAGAGGTTGTGGAGTCTCCTTCTCTGCAGACATTCAAAACCCGCCTGGACGCCTTCCTGTGTAACCTCATCTGGGTGTTCCTGCTCCGGCAGGGGGATTGGACTGGATGAGCTTTGGAGGTCCCTTCCAATCCCTAACGTTCTGGGATTCTGTGATTCTGTGATCTTACACAATCTCAAGCGTACCATAGTACCTCTTATTTCCCCTCTCCTGCAGCTTTTCTAAATCTTCCCAAGGACACTGCTTGTGTTTGCACATTTCCACGTATGGAATTACAGCAAGTAAACATAACTGGGAAATTAATCCACTTTCGCAGAGGGACACATCGCTCTGAGATCAGCTGGACAAAAACTGGGTCCTGGCAGATGGGGGAGCACTGTTCACTCAATGCAAGTACCACCGTTAACACACGATAATGTGCCATTACAAGTTTTTGAAATGCCACTGCTTTTTCTAACCAGCACAATTCCTGTTCTGTGTCCCTTTTTTCCTCCCTTCACTTTCCAGTGAGCACCGGAGCAAACTCAGCAACATTTTGGTTAGAGGAACTTTCTCGTTCCAGATTTCAGGTTCTGTACCACCCAGCCATTCTACCAACTCCCTGGAGGTTCACATCCTTTCCCCTGCTTATTTTCCCCAAAGAAAAATGAAAATGACAAAATGTTTCTTGCCTCACCTGTTCCCCAGCGGTACAGAGCTCTGCAGCTAAAATGCTCATCAGAGCCAAAAGCCTGGGCATGACTGAACTTTAAACAAGCTAAACATCAATTGTTTTGATTTATAGACCCTGGAGACCAAGTCAATTGCAAACAACTAAAGTAAAATTAATTTGCCATTCAGAGCAGCCTGTAAGACATGCCTAGCTTTAAAAATATAAAAAATTTAGTATTAAGTAGATTGGGTAATTGCTTCCGTTGGACAAAATGGCTTAAAATTCCATCTTCATAGTGGTCATATATCCTGAACATGCCTTGCTCCATCACACTAAATCTAGCATCTTTTTTCTCCCCATGCCACGCCATGAATACTACTGATTTAAATGAAAACTGAATACACAGCATCCCAAGCTGTACCAGATTTATGATATCTCTATAACTGGACTAATTGACTATCTCTGGCATCTGTTTGGGAGGCACAGCATAAGGCAAGTTCATCAGTTCAAACCTTGCTTATAAATAGATGCTGCAGATGCATTTCAGAGTAGATACTATAGACTCTTCATTTTCCATTTGAGAACGTTGCATCTTTTAGGTAATGCACATACATAAATACAGAACATTAACGTAACAGCTTAAGAGATGCAATCTGGTATATTTTAAGCTACACAACAATTTGCAGTTTTATGACAGCATCAAAACAGTTGTTAGAATCAGCTGCAGGATAACACATGGTGCTTGATTTTCATTTCTGTGGTGTGTTGGATGTTAAGTTCATGTGGCACGTAGATCAAAAGGTAAACTGTGAGGAATGAGGAACCGTTGTCAGACAACACGCGGTGCAGCACAACTGGCAATCTCCCCTTCAGCAAAGCTGCTGGGGATGGACGGACTGTCGTTCACGCCACAGGTATGCAGTGGCTTTCAGCCACTCAGGAGCTCCCCACATCACAAACGACAAATTCACTTCCCAAAACTAAACTGTCTCATAAATTCCAGTCATTCAACATTGTAATTGTATTCCTGTGGCTTACATTGTGGCAGCAGGGAATGGAGCAAGCAGGAAGAGGAGGCTAACTGTAAGAGGTAAACTTCCCTTTTATACTGAGATTTTTTTATTATGAATAATGGACCCAGAAAGGAAGGACGACTATTGATGAATCAGTGCTAGAATAAAAACTTAATCATTTGCTGAGGTTATTTAGTCAGTACTAAAAGATTTGAAAGCTTCTAATTTGGTTCTTCACAAAAGAAGCTCCCTACTGCTAGCAACTTCACATCAAATTTTCAGTATTTAACTTTAAATCAGTGTCAGTACTGTAGCTTAATACCTCTCTATCAGGTACTAAGTCAAACACAAAGCTCGAATTCTGGACAGAAGGCGTCAGCAGCTATTTAGAGTTTAGGCAATTTCTTTGTACAGATAATAAATCAAAGCACATATCTCAATTCAGCAACTGAAGTCCGAGTAGTGGAGTGGAGTTCTTCTCCAAACAACATCTACATCAATCTAAATAAAGTATCCAGTTTATAGATATTATTTTAGGTGCCTTTTGTTTCTGTTTTAGTGGGTGTAATGAGAACAGTGGTCACAATATTTAAAAAGGAAAAACAATACAGCTAGGTTTCTGCAATGGCACAGAATGCAATCAATCTGCTAACACCTGACACCGGATAACATCAGAGCGTCCATAAAATGTACTGCTATGTGTATGTGCTAGAAAGATCCATATTCTTGGCTACTTACTTTCCTATAAAACAGGAGAGTGGGATCACTCTCCTGAGATTCATAAATGTATTTTGATTTCATCCAGGAAAACCTCCACCTTTCTCTTTACAACAGAAAGTTCTCCCACCTCAAGCTGTTCTTTGCAGCTCCAATGCAACAGTGTGGTTTTCTAGTCTATGACTGATGGCTTTGTGGATGGTGCACCAAGTTCACATTACCAGACACATTTAAAAACACCAAACCTACAGCAAATAAGATTTTTTGGAGAGCTATTTACAGCATGCAAGACAGCAGAAATTAAGGTATGTTTGTATTAAAAAAGTGTATCTTTTCCTTCTTTGTTACGAGTTCCACAAAAGATACTTTATTTCACTCCATACATTCTGTGCTTATGTATAATGTCAGTTCCATAAGCCCTGACTCAAAGAGAATAACTTCTACTAGCCAAAGAAATCAGCCCTGCCTGTGCTCTGGGAGATTTGCCAAAGAAAAACAAGCTCCATGGTAAAGGTCATTAGGAATAAGAGACATTCTTTACGCTGTGCTGAGTACAGAGACTA
>NW_010173763.1:0-17361 GCF_000695765.1 Mesitornis unicolor | reverse complement strand
CAGCAGGAAGTACCCAGGTAGGGGACGAGCAAGCATTAGTTCCAGGCTCTTCCGCTTCTGCTTTTCTGAGTATGCTCAGGGAATCCT
Organism: Mesitornis unicolor; assembly: GCF_000695765.1. Lineage (NCBI taxonomy): Eukaryota > Metazoa > Chordata > Aves > Mesitornithiformes > Mesitornithidae > Mesitornis > Mesitornis unicolor. The sequence continues at coordinate 17,274 of NW_010173763.1, read as the reverse complement.
CTGTTTTGACCTGCTTCTCTTTTGTTTTTGATGTCATGCGCTACAAACCTCAGCATTGTGCTTACTAGGACAAATCCACTGTACTATGCTGGAAATCCTCTTTAATAGTGTGGGGGATGCCAGCAGTAAGGGCAGTAAGTCGGTTGGCTGCTGTTATCATCAATCAAGCATGAAGGCTCTGCTATTCTGCAGCCTGAATTCTTTATCTGACTGATTAGTCATACAGGCCAACTGTATTACAGTATTTCTTCCCATCTCCCATTACAGAACTCCTCCATTTGGTGTATTAAAAAACTCAGCTGATGAGCTCAATGCCGCATGAAACAAGCTTTGGAGAGGAAGCAAGGCAGCAGAGGACGGAGGAAGAGACACAATCCCCTTATCCCCACAGATGTTCATCCAAAAAAGAAGTGAGCGAAAGCTTGCAAATCAATACAATAGCAAATAAAGCAGCGAGAGGCCACCAAGACAAACACCAGAAAGCTATTTTAAGGTTCAGAGTAAATTAACTATGCAAAGAAATGAAGCGTAGCAAGGAAACAATCCTACTGGCAGAATTAGCATTTCTTTGCCTGTTTGTCAGAAAACTGAGAAAGGCGTTTCAGACGAAGAGTAACACAACTAGGTTGAAGGTGCTTCTTGCTGTGCTCAGGAAGGTTTTCTATTTCAACAGCCCTCCTAAGAAAAAGAAACAGACTCCTTAAAAAACATTCCCCAGTTATTTTCTCTATCACATTCTCTACTGTTCCCCATAGAGACCTTGTGTCAAAGGCGGCCTCTTTTGACTTCATAGAAAAATTACTACTCAGCTATTTCTCCCATCCAAGGAAAAGAAAAACACCTTGCTCAAGAATCCCAATTCTGGACTGTAATCTACCTCACTCTTTTCCCATACACCCCTACATGCGCATGCATGCCTGCTTGCCCGTAAAGCATTAATTCAGGGACTTGACAAGAAGCTATCATATTGTGGCCCAGAATCACCCTTCTTTCTGCTTCCCTGACCTACACAAACCTGTTTTATATGCTCACGGAATTTTCTACTGCATTTTTCTTTTTCTGTTTAAAGTCACTCTTTGTTACAAAAACCTCTGAACAGAACGAAGTCTGAGTGTATCACAGCCAACAACTTAATCTAAAAGGATGAGCATTTACCATAACGAGCTCCACATTTTACAGCAGACAGGCACTCAAAGGAGATGCTTTACCCATAAACGTCCACCTTTGGATAAATGTCTCTCATTTGACAGCCCTGCCAAGAAATATTTTTTGATTTAGAATTACATCCATCTTGTCTTAAAAGCAAAGTTCCCAATCCAGAGATGTCCTTCTGTCTCCTTTCTTTCCAGCACCAGCCACCACTCCCTGATTTAGAGCTTCCGTATACCCTGAAAGTCCTGTTCGCTTCTCCATGAACAGCTGTACCCTAAGCAACTCTCCAACAGCTTTTCTCTCCAGTGCAATGCACAGAGAGGCAGATATTATACACCACACTGTGTGTCTCTTCTGCTGTTGAAAATATTCCATTCTAACCATACCTGCTGGTTTCAATATTCAGAAGTTAAAGCACTGCTGAGCAGGGACCTCGTGGGATTTCAGAGCAGAATGTAAAGAGGAATTACTTAAAAATAAAGAAGCCTGCAACGATGGAGTCCTGCAGTCAGAAAATGCTCCAGTCGCAAAGCCCTCTCCCACCAAGTGCTGAGGAGATGAGAGAAACAAGAAGAAAAATGGGCCTGCCCTTCCACCCTGGTCAGATAAACCTACAAACACACGTCCACAGAACTGACTGTAGCATGTGCCAGATAAATAAAAACAACTCCAAGTACAATCACTATCAATATGCAAGACAAATGAAACAAGAATGCTCCATATATGGATACACTGCAATAGACTGCTCTGCTGCCTTCTATCATCCATTGATGCAGATAAAGACAACTGCAAAACAGAAACAGGAATACTTTGTACTTCGTATTCTTTAGAACAGGAGCTGGCTTTTTTCACTTTAACATGCATCCACAGGGACCTAACCACAACTGTCATCACAGCTAGATTTTTCTCTAGTGAGTGTCTTGGGAAAGGACTGACTTAATTTTCCTCATTTGTACTGTGCCAAGCATGGTATGGTCTTAGTCCCAGTTGAGGCCTCCAGGCACTGTCACAACGTCAGCACCAGATGAGCGAGTTGATGTGCTCAATCAAAATTCCTCAGTTTTGGTAGGCAGCATGAAAGATGCGAGGATAAAGCACTGCAACACTGGTAAACATGACTTGATTGTCTTTTACAATAAAGCTGCTTACTCCTGCTTTTGCTGCTTACTCCTCCATTCTCTCTCCTTCTTCCTCCATTCTCTCTCCTCCTTCTGTTATTACCTCTACCTGGGGATACAGTTTATATTTATTATTTGTTCCAAAAAGGGTTTAGCTTAATCCGGTAACAGCATAAAACAAGAACTATGTACAGTTGGACAGAGGGTTAAAATTACTCTCTATTTTTCCCTAGCATTGCTGAATAAAAAGGCTGAAACATTTATTTTTCAGTCAGTAATGACAGAAAAAGTGTCAGACGCAACCCAAAAAAGTTCCACTAGAGCTCTCTGCAGCTTAAATCCCTGTTAAATTTATTCATCTTTCATTCCACCCTCAGAAAGCCAGTCCTCTTCTGAATTTTATTGTTTATATTAGATACAGTGAGTCACGGAAATAAAGTGACATGAAACCACATTTACGCTAAAGAAATCATCCCACATCTTTTCAGATTCTCTCTGCTATTTCTATAGCGTGCCTCCTATTGAGTCTGCGAGATTGATTACCCAAGCAAGGGCTAAGCGCTTATTCTTGACTCCAGTTATTTAGCTGCTCACATTCTCATCTTGGCATGCCCATTTAGAGGAAGCAGATGCATTATCCATCACTTACAGAATCTGAATGAGCGTATACAGGAGTATCTCTCTGACCTGTGCCTATAAACGACAAAGCAACAGTAATGCTAAACAAAGATAATAATCTAAAAGTGCCATTAGTTTCCTTTTCTATTTTTGCATAAGTTACAAATACCCTGGAAGAGATGGTGTTCTCTCTGCATATAAGAGATCAAGGGTAATCAAATACCTAACATAAGCACCTCAGACACTATGAATGCAGAGCAGAACATCTTAAACACACCAGTTTCGGTTTTCAGGTACCAGGTTAGCCATTGACTATAAGAAGGAACACATCCTATAAGAAGGAATGCATCCTGCTTTGCAGTTTTGTGACCAGTACTTTCTCCAATCAAATGCTATTTCTAGTCTAGTCTCCCTACCATGGCAAAAGAGAAAGGTAGTAAGTACTTTTGGTGACCAAATGAATGAATTGGGTGACTGTGCAGCTGAGTAACCCCTTGTCACTTGGGAAAAGAGACTGGCACCCACCTGGGTACAACCTCCGTTCAGGCAGTTGTAGAGCACTAAAAACTCCCCTCACCCTCCTCTTCTCCAGACTAAGCAACCCCAGCTCCCTCAGCTGCTCCTCACAGGATCTGTTCTCTAGAGCTTCACCAGGTTCAGGTTCACAGGCCTCCAGTTCCTCAGATCCAACTCCCAGCCCTTCTTGTAGACGGGCATCACACTTGCTAAACTCCAGTCAACTGGGACCTGTCTGGTTCGCTGATAAACCCTGATGAATGAGGAAAACATAAGACAGGAATGACTCAGAGGAGGTGTGTTTAACCCATGAAGAGTTCAAATCAAGAAAATGTCTTTGCTAGCTAACACAGTATTCTTAGCTAGTATTTGAAAGTTACACTGCAAGCCCAGTAAAAAAATATGCAGGTAAGTTCCTTTCTTTTCTTTATCCAGCTGCCCCAAGCGGTGTGAAAAATAATTTGGATCCCACCTTTGATGTGCTTTAAGCTATTTATAGTATTGATATCAAGAAAATATTGAGCATTTGCCATTCTTAAATTCATGTATCGATGAGGCTACCATGGATTTACAGTATCTTCCCCAGCAAAAGACCAGAGCTGCCTCATAATGTTCTATACACTTAAACATTAAAATTTATGGCTTTCAGAAAACGTAAGCCCAGCGAGTAAACTTCAGCTCTTTTTATCCTATACAGCAGAAATTATTACAGTGCATACCCTCCATCAAACATATTAATGATGTGATTAGTAACAGAGACTACTTCAATTTTTGCTGTAGCTACAACTGCAAATGCAGACGGGTGTCCTGCGTACAGGAGATCTACAGTAATCTTCCTAACTGCAAATTTCATCTCGCTCCGTGCATTCTGCATGTATCAGCTTTAATAGCACCAGATCCCAATTCTTTCTCTTAAATTTACCTAGAATCTCCATCCATCATTACTGAAATTAATTTTTATTCTATTTTTAGAGTGAGTCTACTTCTCACACTTTTGCACGTGGTTTCTAATTGCCCTAACACAAGGATTTTTTAAATCAAAAATTTTTAAATGGCCTACTCAACATCTACAATACTTTTTAGCTATCATGCCATGAAAAACTCCTAACTCTTTTAGCGTATCAGTTTGCAATGCTTTTATTTGTTATTTATCTTTTTGTGTTTGTGTGTTTGTGTGTGTGAACCTTTCCTCTGGAAATTCTGTTCCCAAAAGCCACAGCACCTCGCCTGCTCAATCTGCAACAGTAAGAATCACAATTTACATTCACAGTAACTATCTTACCAACTGTTACTGTTGTGTTTCAAGACTAAACACATTTAAGTTAGCACTGTACGTTAGTCAGGGAGAGTGTGAGCAAGGCAGGGGGTTTTCCTCACTGTCTGGCTCAAGCTAGAAGGGTTACAGTTTATGGTTTATGACCGAGGCAAACCTAACAAAGCTTCAAACTACTCACACATGCTCAGTCTTACAAGGATGTCATAAAAGGTTTAAAGACACTTCTTTGAGCCGGGGCTGGACCAGATGACCTCCAAAAGTCCTCTCCAACATACATTATTCAGTGATTCCAAGACAAAACACACTCTGGTTTCCAAAGCCTTCAAAAAGGACCCACACCTTTAGGCTTTATTCCTCTGAATTTTCAGGAGGTCAAACACTGACAGAAATGGGCCGTTAGCAATTCCTTTGAAGTCAATGGAAGTTACAGCCCCTCATCCCTTCAGTGGCCTTTGGCTTAGAAATTTTAGTGTGACTACGAACATGAAGACAGACTTTGGTGTAAAAATTCTGCGTAACTTCCCTTACTCTGTCCCTCCTGTCCTGGCATGCACTCACACATCCAGTCGCCATCACCAAATCAGCCATACTTTTTCACCCTATTGATCCACCTTTTACTACTGACCAGCAGATGCAGAGCACAGGAACATGATAAGCTCTCTTAAAGGCTGACTAGCTTCCCTCCACATCACTTCATGTTCCCATCCACCCAAAAAGCCAAAAGTTACTCACAGGATAATCTCAACGCTATACGCCTTCATGGAAAGAGCTAGTACACACTACTGGTTACACTTTCATCAAGAGGTTGTGAACATTTTTACTCAGAACTAGCACAAACACCGATCTCTCTAAATGTAAAAGCCAGAAAGAGCTCCCCCTGCTCTTCAGTACACAACATTTGCTGTTGTAAAGCTTTATTTTAAAGCCAGGTATGTAAAGGCAAAATGACACAACAAGTAGTTTCAGCACTGCTAATTCCATGCCTGGGCTGTATGAAGTCTGAGCTGATCGTTCCAAATTAACTTACCTACTTTCCTACTGTAACAGCAGCACACGATAGTTAATACAGCACATCAAGCAGGAGGAGTCTTTCATGATGCCCTTTAACTGACATGCCAGTAAGTAATTAACATAAATGAAACATCTTTGCAAGTCTCAAAGCACAGTATGTATTTCCAAAGTCTTCTTGCAATTACGGTACGCAAATAACACATTCTAGTTCAATCTCCACTGCCATCCTTTGATCAGATTTCTGTAGGGAAATTCCACCCAGAGCAAATACTGCTCCATGCTGCCCACAGCACAATGCCCTGACGGTTACTACTGCCCGCTGCTGCAAGGGATGGAGATCAAGACCAACAGAGAGATGGGAAATGTCTATCCAAAACAATCCTTGCATTAACAGAGATAACAACGGATCCTCTCTCTCTGGACTCGCTAGGTTCTACATCATTGAGACAAAGAGGATGTTGCCAACTTTGCAGACAAATTGCTCCAATGAAAGACGTTGCTGCTCTGGAAACCCCACAGGAGGATGCAGTTAATCTCTGGCTCTCCTTTAGGGTTGTTTATTTGCTCAGAACAGTTCTTAATGTGGCAAGCGTGAGTAGGCTCGTGCTTTAGGAGAAGCTGGGAATTGTTAATGGGTGCCCTCTTATTTCTTTGAAACGTTTTGTTCTTCATTTGTCACAAAACAGCTAAGAGAACAACTAACTTCATTCATTACGTACAATCATTCCATCTGCTGCGACAGAAGAAATAAAATTTAAAAATTAAAAACTTTAAAAGTTCCATTCTTCTGCTGCTTCTTCAAGTACTCCAGGCTAGACAGAACAAATACAGTGTTGCTTCCTGCAGCAAAATTCCTCTGAATCACAGAAGGACGGACTTTGTATCAAGTGACGGGAGTTTTTATCACTGGCCCTGTTACCAACTGCCCTAATGGCTTCATCTTTATTTCTGTACCTTACTTCTCATATTTATAAAATGAGAACGCCACCCTTAGTGCTCTAGCTCAACTGTGTAAAAGTAGTTATAAACCACATTTACTTTGATTTCTGTTGCAGCTAATTATTTTTTAAAATATGGTACTTTCTGCTTTCTTGACAGAATTCTGAGTAAAGAAGCTAACAAGCCACGAACGAAGCCACGAAGCTAAACCTCTGTGTATGCACCAGACCCCAAACATTATATGCTCCTGAGTGTATTACAAAATCAAGCAGTATTCTGACCATACCGTGAAGTGCTAAAGTTCTAACATCATATTTGAGTTACTTATTCAATAATAATGCAATCGATGGAGAAACAAAAATGTTACTGTTTGTGTTGTTTCCAGGAAAGGACGCACAGGAAGTAATCGCCAATGATCTCATTAGTCATGTTCAGTTACAGTCCTTCAGACACAGCCCGAAACAATCCTCAGGGACAGGAAACAACCGTTTTCTGGTCATTATCTATGACTGGTAGAAAATCCTACATACCTAAAGCGAGCTCTGGAACAGGTTTACAAACCCCAGTTTTTGATTCAATAAAGATAATGGAAAAAAAAACCCCACAATGAAACAACCCAGTAAGGATCTGGGGAAAATGTCAAGCGCTTTCTTTGTCTTTTCAGTGCATAATTAATATCATGCAGAACTTCATCCGCAGCTGGGATACACTGCGACATCTCTGAAGAGGTAATCATGGGAACTGAGGTTTTTATTAAGTCTGTTTAAGAAGTATTGTAATGAAACAAGAACATTTAAAGGTTGAAGGATCTGAACACGAATTAAACATTACCCTTAACTTTGATGTAAACTAAAAATGTTTCCGTTGATTTCACCTACTACTGCATGGAAGGGGAAGGCTGAACATATATCGCTCTTGTTTTTATTTGGCTGGAAGTTTCGATGCAGTAGATACACTTGCCCACATGTGCAAGCTCCTGTAACCGTACTACTTTCACAGGGACAGCTTACACTGAAGTGAAGGAGAAAACTGTTCTAACAGTTGCAGAATGTCCCCCTGAATGCTTCACTATTTCCCAATCTTCAATCACCCTCATAGTGACGACATGCTTTCAAATAAGCAATTCTTTAATCCTCCCAAACACAATCTCTTTTCTTTCCACTTGTCTATTTCAGACCTACACAAACAGGGGGAATTACGGCCTGTGACCTCCTGATCAGTCGCTAATGCAGCAGGGTCCGTGATTAGGGTTTGTGCTGAGTTATCAGCACTATCAGTGTTAGTTATTGCACAGCATTTGTGCTTCGGTGTACACAGGCTACACAAGCTTTTTGTCTTATTTCTTCTTTTCCAGTTACGCAATTTTGCATTAAAATAAGGTTTTCTTTCAGACATGGATAAAGTTATGTTCTCAGGTAGCTGAGCACAACTTGAGGCACCTCAAGCTTCAGATGCTCTAGGACAGGTGAAATAGCTGTACATCAAATGGAGCTGAAATTCCTTTTTGAACCACCCATAAGAAAACAGATGAAGCCCAACAGAGATCCCATGAGAACTGAATGGTCAGCAGACCCAGCCAAAAAGACCAGTTCTACAACCTACGTGAGAGAAATTCACCAATTACATGTGTAGCATTTCTAAGACAAAGCATTCATGTTAAAGCCCTTTCAATCATTTGTCTTTAAGACTGCAGAATCATGGCACTTGTGAAGGAGGAAAGGCAAGCACACTTACGAAGTCTATAAATGACAATAGGAAGCAGCCAATTAGCAATTGGTACAGTGGCCTGAATTACAGCTAAGCCTGCAGAGGCTATAAAGGATGCTATATTGTAAGTCACTAATAACTTACAGGGATAGGAAGAAGACAGCCTGGTGAAAATCCTGAGAGGATCCTCAGCCAGGATGTGCTGAGATGATACGAAAAACAAAAGACAAATTGCTTCAGTAGTGTGTGTCTCAGCAGAACAGACTCCCTTTGCCCTTCCTTTCTCTCTCCTCAACACTTCCAAATGTCCTACAGCTTTGTAAGCCCTTGGGAGCCCTGTGTTACACAGCTCCCCCTCACCATCCCTAAGGCAGGTGCTATTCCTTCATACATGCACCTAAACCATGTCTGCAGGGAAATGCTTCTGAGGGACAGGCAGCACTTTCCAGCCTTTCTTGGAGCTAACAACTGGCTCTGCAGCAAGAATATATTCTTTTGATTGCGAAGAACTCTGGCAGTGAGCTGACCAGGTTTTCATTCGTTCCTCTGGTGTATCATTATAGCTGGAGATGGGCAACTATTTCAAAGAAGAACCAAAACAATTACGTGCTTGATATGCAAGTCCCAGAAGCATCTGGTACAATTTTTTTGTCACACATCAGCTTTTACTGTAACAAGACCTTGAGTTAGAAGGAGAAAAACAACAAATCAAAGGAAAAAAAATCAATAAGGGTCACTGAAACTGCTGTGCCCAGATGAAGCACCAGATTTCACCGGCAACAGTATCATACCAAGTAGACCACCAAGCACTACCTATTAACCCCAATCTGTAGTCAACACGACAGTCACTGTTCTGCTTACGCTTAATTCTACGAAATCACCTCTTTTCATGTATGAGGTTCAGAATATATATTTCACCTGAAACACAGTGAAGCGGCTGTGCACACAGGTAGGACTCTGCAATCAGCAGCTATGAATCACTAGGTACTCGAGAAGAGAGAACTACAGTCAAGGGCAGAAAATAAAGACCACAGATTTGTAGGGACTATTTTATTCTTGCTAAGGCCCCCTCCATCTTTCAGTAGATCCATCTGAGATTTCCCTGAATTCTAGATCTTCAATTTAAAAAAAATAAATTAAAAAAATCACTGTGGCACCCTGACAACTCTCCAGCAGATGAAGCTGCATTAGCAAAGCTCAGTGCCGTGCTAAACGTGTCTGCAAGGACTCCAGATGGGAACCAGTGCCACCCAGCTGGTTTTGCCATAAAAACCAACAAACAGTCTTGCCTTAAGAAGGCTGTGCAGCAAGCAGTATGCTACTAATGCTATAGATTATGCCCATGCACAAAACAAGCTACAAATAAAAGGCATGTTAATTTTGAGTCCCATGCTTGTTTCAGTAGAACATCAATACAGGACTAATTTCAAGCTCTACTAGAAATGCAGGAATATCACAAGCCCTTCTGACAAGCAGAACAAAGCAGAGGCTTGGCCCTCCTAAGAGGTTCTGAATATGCATGTTTCAAGGGACTCTGCAAGGAAATAAGGTATCAACACATGGAGAATCTTTCCCAAAAATCGTGTCCAAATGGTATGGAGGAAAAGTGTGAGAGTTAAAAAATAATGGCAAGCAAGGTAACTTAAGTGAATTATAATGTTCTTACACTTGTAAGATATTTTCATTCCAGAGGAACAAAATAGAAACAACTTGTGATCTACAAAAAGGAAGAATGTAGAGACACTTGTCAAAGACTTGTCTCGTTAAAGCAACCGCAGCAAGGTAATACTTGAGGCAGCATCACCCGATCTGGTGAGGCAGTAAAGCCATAGGTTCCCACTACTGATACCAGCTTCACTCGACACAAAACTGTCACAGACAGTATCAGGGAGACAACTGAGTAACACGTTTCCCACCTCTGTAAAAGTACCGAGGTTACTGGCTGAGTAGGCTCTGCGAGGATTATTTGCAGAATTCATGTGTCTCCCATTTCAATACTGTAAGTTTAAAACCAACCTGGGACTTTTTATGCATTTCCGCATAAAATATAGAGAGAAAGAGGTCAGATACTGGAAAGGTATTTTATTGATGGACTGACTGGTTATTTCTGTTAGTGCAGTAACAGACACATCACATACCACTGTCCATTTATCTACATTTTAACTACAGTATTCAACCACTTTGGAAAAAAAAAAGCAAGTTAGTCAGGTAAGCACAACTTTAATATTCAGATGAGTATATTGAGTGAAATCATTCTTATCTCCCTGTATAAATAAGGTAAGAGCCGTAAATTTACCTTTTACTAGGAAAAGTAACTCCTCGTTCTGTGAAACAGCTTCCTCGAAATGCAAGTGAAGGATAAGGCAATAATCAGCAATTCATCTAAAATGCTATCTCAGTCAGTGATCCTACAGCAGGTTTTGAAACAGAAGACATATCAAGCGTAATGTCACAAACAAACCCCAACATAGATAATTACATACCAACGACATCATACACTCAGTGGTAGTCAACCCCCAGTGACTGCCAGCGGGCACTGAACTTTAATCTTTTGCATCAAAGCACCAACACCGGTTCACTTCAGTTAAATGAGTAATTCTTTTAGCTGGAACTGGTAGCAGTCTCTTCTTTGCTAGTCAGATCAGCCAACTGAGAAATCACAAGGCAAGCTTCACCAGCACATTACACCTCCAGTAGTTTCAACTGCAAAGAGCATCCTTGTTTCCTGCCCTAAGCTACAGAGCAATCCTGCTGTTCAACTACTTCTGTTTCACCCAAAGCTGGCCGCACTTCAGCTGCAAATCAATGCCTGCTCTGCATGGTTTATATATTACAGGGATTAAAAAAAGAAAAAAAAAAGTAAAATATTACAGAAACCGACTCAGTATCCCAGTCAAATTTTACCAATAAAAAGTCGTGTTTCCCTATTTATTTCTGCTCACTGTGAATTACTAGTTTCCTGCAACGCTACTGATGCAACCTATCAGTAGCACTCCAGTAAATTCTACACCACCTGGATGGCTCCAAAGCAGAAGTAGGATTTTAAAATTTCTGTATTTTATGTGCTGATTAAACTCTAATTACAATTATTTTTTACAGCAGTCATTAAAGGTTGGGTTTTTATAAGCCAAGAATTCTCATGTCACAGGTCACAGTCACTCAGTAAATTATAGGATAAGCACCTTAAGTGATTATGTATGCATGTAAATGTCCATATTATTTTTAAAGATACTGGTGCAATAAATCAGACTAATAGAATTTGAATCCCTTTAAAATGCAGTGACTGAAATACTTTAGATTTTGAGACAGGAATTTGTCTGTGTAACTTAATTTAACCTGTATGCATACATTTACACACACAGACACTCCACATTTCTCATATTCATAAACAGCTTGGTGAGACAAATGATAGTATTTTTTACTAAATTATTTGATGGTCAGGTATTTACATGAAACCAAGATTAGGACATAAACCTTTAAAGCTTTTGCATGAGTATTCATTTTCAATCAAATGTTGCAGTCAGAAATCAGATGGGTGATTGTTTACTAGAAAAAAAAGTCTTTTCACAATTACAATGTATGTGACCTCTTAGGTCACTAGAATTTGCATTAACTTGTTCATTTCCCAGATTACATGCATAATAATTTCTTAGCTCTTTTCTAAAAAGATAATTTAGATCAGATGTACAGAACAAATGAAGATTACTTTGCAACAAAGACGGAACTGCAGGAAAGTAACAACAAAAAACCAGAAGGAAATACGCAGGTAATCCAAACCTTTAAAAGGATGATCACTGCTCGCTTTAAGAGCTGTCTGCCAATGACAACGTTCTAACAGGTTTCAGCTGTGTACCAATGCATGGCACTAGTGGGAGTTTCCTAAAAATGAGGCACCCAGACCTGTAGCTCCTCCACTTCACAGATGACTGGTAACACCACGGTCTTGTGTAAATACAGACTACCAGGGAAGGGCTTTCGTGATCAAGGGATTTTCCTGAAGTAGGGATTTTTCTTCACAACAGTGAGTGCTTCATTATGGTAAAAATGTTTGGTTATTATGAACTTGTCTTTAAGTCAAACTTTAAAGGAGTTTGCAGTATCAACCTCCAGTACTTTTATTCTCTTACAGTCTCTTCAGTACAGTTTCTTCCTACACTTGGAATACCTACCGTTATCCAACAGCATCACAATGTCTGTATACAGATCATTGTCTGAAAGTTATGAGCCCCGGAATAAATTATTCTGTAACAGAATTAGGTACTGCAGCCTAAATAGGACACTATTCTTAATTGAATAAAACCTGTGTAAAGAATAAATTGACACTGTCCCCAGTGGCTCAGAAGCACTGCATCCCGGACACTCAGGTTCGGCAAGCAGTCACTGAATCAGTCATTCACAACGTACAGCAGTAATAAAGAACCTAAAGATACAAACATGCAGGTTCTGGAATTGAATAAAAGACCCATACAGAGCTGCCCCCCACTCTCTGTCAATGAGCATTAGACTTGTAATTTAAATCAGCAGCTTGAAAAAATCTCACAGGATACCTACCTGTATCTTTCGATCCCTAAATATCCCTGCAAGTCCAGCTGTTCCTTTTATTTCCTGGCTTTCCAGTGGTGATGCTACTTTACAGAGTATTTTCCCTCCACCTCACATTACCACTACCTGACCAAAAAACCACTAACATCTACTATCCACTACCCTGTCCTCACTGTAGTATGTTTGTACTAAAGCTTTGACTTCTGCAGACAAACTTCATCAATGCTCATTCTCCAGGATGCCTACAACATGAAGGCATTCAGACATCAACCCTGTCATAAGGATCATACAAGACCTTGACCTCTACTGGACTTTGGATTAAAAAAAGAAAAAACCCAAACTCCCACCCCACTGATGACAAATCCAATCCTACATTTTCAGTAATACTGCCTGATATTAATAAAAGTATAAAGATTGGACCACAGCTGTGCAAGTTCAAGAGTAGGTAGCAGCCTTTACAAACTAAAGGACAAGCTAAATGTTGTTTAAAGGGGTCTTTACACAGGTTAAAGCCCTGTGCCTAATATCTGCAACCTATTGTTAGCAGTAGTTCTTCCACAAGTGCATCTGTTTCAGATGCAGTACACCGGAAAGAAAAGGTAATTTTCAAGAATGCAGTTTCAGCACGTGGCTCACACAGCCGTTGTGTTCAGCAGCATCTCTCACTGCAGTACTATGTGCCGGAGATCAGGAGTCCCCACCCCACCACAAGCTGGAAAGAGGAATACAAGAGCTTTCTGAAGCAAATACAGGTTTAGAAAACCTGCACAACCATTTTCTCATTTGTCCTCTCTACGTATTTACATAAAAATGGGATCTACACATTTCCATGTAGTGTTAGAATTAAATAAATGAAAGAAACAGAAAAATCTTCAAGTAGAATTGACAGGAGAATGTCACAGGCCTTATAAGAGTCTTATTTAACAATTACGTTTAGAAATTGATGAAAAAACTTCACCAGAGCCACAAGCTCAGTAGCTATAGCAACGTGCTCAGCTTCTCAGTAGAATCAAATAAGATAACCTGCCCTAAAATAGAATCAAAATAGCTGTCACTGCACATGTGTAGTTTCAGAGACAGAACACAACCACAAAAATGACTTTTTTCCAAATGCACAATGCTCCCTTTTACAGAAGTCAAAAAGCTGCCCTACAGGCAGTGGGCGAGAACTGAGTTTAATTCCATTACTCTCAGTGTTTTAGAAGCCAAATCGTTTATCTCAAAGCTTAATTGTGCCTTTTAACAAATTAGACTTCACTGGAAATCTATCTGTTTTCCCTCCTTCTTGTTACAATTCAAAGGCAGCATCTGTTAAAGAGCAAAAATGAACCATTTTCCCCTCATTACACAAAGAGTAAAAAGTCATCCCAAGTTCACTTTACTTCAGAAGGTAATTTCTGCTCATCAGAACAGTTTGGTACGTGTTCATTCCTCCGCATCCAGTTTTGCAGGCTAATTTCCTCAAATATTTAGGCTTAATTTGGTTTGTAACCATTAACTACGATCACAGAAACTGGGTGTTTCTTTAAGTTAGTACTCCACGTCAGTACTGCTAAAAATAGTCTCTGGGATGTCTCTCTGTTATACTGTGCGATCATATGTTCCTCATAAAACACTACACCAAGAAAAAGGAAACCCAGCAGTTTCCAGAGCCCTTGGGCCACTGATCTGATCCATATTCTGGAGTCCAGGAGAAGCTGTCTTCCTCAAGCATTTCCCTTCTGCAGGAGAAAAGAAGGTTGCTTGTCTCTGCCCTCCTTTAAAGGGGTGTTTCGGAGCAGGAGCTGAAGCTGCATTGGAAGGCAGAACAGCAGCTGCATCCTGAATCCTGAAATGGGTGACAACGGGCCCGAGCTGCACCACCGAGCCTCCTTGCTGCAAACAGCCTACCGCTCTTTTTACAGCACAAAGAGCGCCTGCTTCAGAATCCTTTAAGCAAAATACACAGGGAGAAGAACAGCTACCAAAACATCATCAGGAACCGCCTCTGGAGCACAGCTGTTCCTTCTGAACGACAACAAAACCTATCCTGCCTCTTCCCAAGGACCCCGCTCTCCTCCTGCACTTTGGATAGCAGAATGCACACAGACCTCATGTCTTTCTCCAGGAGCTTTCCAGAAGCAATGCTGCTCTGGTTGGTTTGGAATTATTTTGGTTTTTTTAACCTTCCCTGTGCTATAATTCAGACTGCAAAAAAAGAGATGGAACAGACGTTAGTTCTGCACTGCAAAGGATTAAATCAAGTCAGTTAACAGTACAGAATCAATACTGCACGCCAGTCTCTTTTTTGATAGAAATGGTCTCTTTTTTGATAGAAATCCATAACTCTCAAAAGAGGCTTTTTCCTGCTTGGCTCTGTTATGTCTTTAACAGACAAATATACTGAAACTCCCAGGGAGGTCTGTAGTCCATGATGTGCCTAAGCAGAAGCAGAGGCCCATGCACTTTGAACCAGATCTAACATTTCCATCAGCATCATTGTCTGCTTATTTGCTGTACGTAACTGCCTAGATCAATGCACTTGTTTAAAATCCAGGGTTGTGACAAAGCAATGGGTATTGGAGAAAAGAAGATGAAGCACACATGTAAAAGCAGTGGACGTATTTAGGATTTCCAAATGTGAAGAAGTCCACAAACACAGATGCAAAATCCTCTTCAAGAAAGACTTACCATGATTTTAATTAGGTATTTGTTGAAAGTGAATAATGCTGATAATGGCAGCATTTGAGCATTTTCATGCAACAGTCAGCAAATACTGTCCTATTTTCATACTGCACAAAGAAATAAGAGTCCACTTTATTATCAAGGTTAATACACGTTTCCTGCTATACACAACAGTAAATTGAGATAAAAAAGACTAAAAGCTGGGATGTGATTTAGAAGAGGGGGGTGGGTTTGTTTGTTTTCCAGGAGTTGGAGGCGGTACATGCGATTCAAGATTTACATAAGTAGTCTGAAAAAAACCAAACCAACCCTGCAATGAAATCTGCTTTTGGATAACTTAAAATACTGGTGCTGTATTTGACAGTTCTTGACTACATGTTAAATACAATGTATTTAATTTCATCAGCACTGGGCGAATGCAGGAACTAACTTCATTTCCCACTCAGATTCCAAGCTGCATCTCTGAAGCTCCTTTCTCTATAAAAGAAGCAACAGGATTCAGTGACCTGCGCTCTGGGAAAATTGTGGGCGGGTTTCCAGATAAAAACATGAATCATTCCAAAGCATTTACAAGTTAACTTTCCACTTCAGTTTTCCCAGGTGGATGAGAAAAGGGGATTTTTAAGACAAAGCTATGCATCCATAATACTCAATGGTTTCAGCATCCTCAACTGTAGTGGTGGTTCAGCTGAATCAAGGATGCACAGCTATCAAGTTTTAAAGGTCTTTAAAGGTCTTTGTGTCCAGAACACCCACGGCCTTCAGCAAGTCATGCTCTGGCTCCTCCATTTTCTGCAAGCAGCTTTATATGAAACAAATCACTTATACGAGTCTCAGAAGCATTGGTGAAAAAAGTATTACTCTTGATCAAATATGTTTCTTCCATCCCTCATTTAACACCTCTCAATCAATGTCAGCAGTATTGCAATTGATCTAGTTTCAAGTCAGCTACTCCAACTATGATGCAAAGATTTTTCTCAGATACATTTCCTCAAGCAGGGATCTGGGCAAGCAAGTCTTCAGGATTTTTTTTTTCCTTTATTTAAAGCCAAAGAACAAAGTGCAGGAACCAGCATCCCGAGCCAGCTTCACCATCAAGGAAAACCTGATGTACACCTGGAGCACTAAAGATTTTTCACTAAAGAAAAACAGTGAGAATGACTTAAGTGTCTTAACAGTTGTCTTTGGGAAACCAAGAGAATCTTCAATAATGAGGAATGGCCGTGCATTTCTACCTGAAAACCACATTTGGTAAGCTGTGCACCTCACTGTTCAGCCCTTCTCTATGCTATTGTTGGGATATGTCAAAACCAACGTTCTAGATGAGCTGTCAAACGATAGAGCTTAGCTGCATTCATTAGTTCTGGTTTGCCTAATTCAGGCTAAATGCAGTTTGAGGTCATGACACACTTCCAGCTGGGATTAAAAACAAGACCAGTCTGGAATTCCTGAAGAACTTCTAGAGAGTCTGGCCCCTACCAAGTACAAACCAATAGCAGTTTAAAAAAGAAATATGAACCTGTGAAATTAAATCAATGTGTCTTTGGAAGAATACTGTTGAAAGAATGTTTAAATTTTCCAAGTAAATGTACTGTTTCCATGGATCTGATAAGTTTGAATTTACTATTTCCTTCACAGTTAATGGGTTTATGACAAAAATCTGAATTACATGAATAAAAATGTAGCTTCTTTTGCAGATACAAAGGGAAGGGCTGTGGATGTAGTTTATCT